>NW_005842097.1:717890-719792 GCF_000455745.1 Alligator sinensis | reverse complement strand
CGCCAGAAATAGCCCCGCGCCGCCCGCCCCGCCCCGGCCCGGCCCCCGCCCGCCGGGGACAGCCGCGCTGGCAGCCCTCAGCCTCGTCCTCAACTCTGCGCTTTAACTGGGAAAAACTCCGCCCGTTCTTATATCCATCGCAACTGTGCAAGGAAGGGCTCAGGCTGATAAAAGAATGGCTGTTTTCCCCGTCATGCCTAGGAGCCTTTCCAGTGACCCCTGCTTCCGCCTGCGGCAGCTCCCCGCATGCCTCCGCTGTGTCAAATGCAGCCCTTAGGACTGCTTTTCGGGACCTCCCAAAACCTGTGGCGACAGGGGGCCCCGCAGACGAGGGTCTCCTGTGTGCGTCCGCTCGCCACCCCCTCGCTTCTTCAGGGCAAATCTGTATCTTGCAGGGGGCCCCCAAACAACTGAGTCAGTAACTCTGGGAATTAACCTCCCCTGTCCTGTGGGTTTGTCTCCTCTGCTCCTCCAACAGGCCTGGCCTCCGCGGTCCATTTGGCTGCTTCTCCACCAGCATCTTCTCTCCCGCTCCCTCGGGACAAAACAGCCCGCTCGCCTAACCCAGACGGTCCAGCCCTGCCGGTCAAATCCTCTCCGAGAACACTGTCCACAAGGCCCAGCTTCTCCTGCAACCTTTTCCCTCCTCCTCCCTCGGGACAAAACAGCCTGCTCGCCTAACCCAGACGGTCCAGCCCTGCCGGTCAAATCCTCTCCGAGAACAACACAAGGCCCATGGTAAGTTGCCAAGCAATAATGGCGTGTTCAGCAGCTCACAGGCACAACTGGTCTCAGCAAGAGCATTTGTTGGGACTATTTCAAAATTTGACTCGAACGTTGCAACCTGCGCACGTGCGAGTGGATCCAACCATATGTTCTTCTGCCGGTGAGCTTTGTCCCTTCTTCCCTCCCTTTTTCCATCTACACTTCTCCTGTAAGGAACATGGGACTGGAAGGGGTCTCCCAAGCCATCGCAGGCAGCTCTTTGTCCAAAAAGCATCTGCAAGAACATCTTCTGGTGCCTCAGAGACAGAAAACACCTGATTAAAAAAAAGGGAGGGGGACTAAAACATGCCACAAGAGAACAGGAGAAACACAGGCACCACCAGTGCCTCTTGGGTTATATTCAATATATGGCACCAGAACTTATGGTGGCAAAGAACAGGCAAGCAGCCACCACTGCCGAAGTGATGGCCGTCACTGGCTAAATCATATTAGAACTTCCATCACAAGATCGTTTTTGTGAGCAGCTCGTGGTCCCTGTTTCCAAAGCATTTAATATGTCCTTAAGGCTACTTTGGTCCCATTTACAGCTCGCGTTCTAAGCAGGCAACATAAACAATTAGAAAAAAAAGACAGCATTATAACTCATTTTGCACCTGTATCGTGACTTGTTCCAAGTCAGTCAGGAAGTCTGTGGCAAGGGTAGGAATTAGATCCATATCTTGTAAAAACCAAGCCCTTGACTACAAGACCATTCTCCCTCCTTTCAGTAGCAAATCATCTGAATGATCTACAGATCTCATTGATACCACTTTATAAATGGTTATGCATGTAAAGGGAACAGAACCCCAATATGCAATGATAGGGCTGTAGATGTGTTTGTTTTACAAACCAAAATTGGAATGGAAACTTTTCTCCATTTAAATTAAACATTAGCAAAGCTTTTTGTTTGAATGTAAATGTTTTGGAAACCCAGACATTGCATCTCTGTGCTATCGCAAAAGAATCGGGAACAGAAAGTGCCAAGCTGATTTTCTTACCCAAGCTGCAAGACATGCAGCTTGGGTAAGAAAGTCGACAAGCAGAAATAATAGCAAGAAGTATATTGCACTGTAAAATGACTTGGAAGAATATAAGCAGGAACACTGCTTTTAAATGGCAGGGATGCTGAAAAACACA
>NW_005842097.1:716022-717814 GCF_000455745.1 Alligator sinensis | reverse complement strand
GAATGCTGAAAAACCTATCTGTTTCCTTAAAGTCCACCTGCTACATTATCACTGTGGTTGTGCTCAGGGACCAAAACCCTGGCGTGCCAGGCCGACACTGTCCGAATATAAGGAAGTGCCTCATCGTGAAAGGACAATGAAGTTCACTTTTACCATCTGTTGTTTTGCTGAGCCCAGAGCACTTCAGAGGTAGTAAGCTCAGCTCTGGGAATGCATGAGGGAGAGGATGTGATGATGATGAGGCTGCAAGGTGCACTCAGGTGGCCATGATGCATTGAGAACAAAACAGGTGCTTCTGGTTTTCTCCTACAGCAGTATACTATCTCCTTCGCTATCAAGCTGTCCCAAATACAGAAGCACTGTCTTCTGTAAACCATGATCAGATTGCACCTGCCTTTCAATCTTTACACTGTGGCCTGTAAAGTTGCAGATTAACATTAACTCCATCCTTTTGGCTTTTTAACATCTGGGGAACATTATTAACTTTTACACTTTCATCTGAAGGTCCCAAAGCACATCACACAGGAAAATAGACATCATTCTCCCCAGTGCACAGATAGAGAAATTGAGATGGAGAAACATAAAATGACTTACCCAAGACCTCAGAGGAGCAACCTGCAGTGTCAAAACTAGAAACACCTGGACCCCAATCTATTGTCCTCACTGCTGTTTCCAGGAAACGAGCAACAGCTCTAGATTAGATCCCATCTCTTCTTGAAACAGTTCCTGAAGGCCCCATTGTTGTTGTCCGAGTCTAGCAAATTATTGCATCTTTGCACATCTCTCTGAGCCTCCCTTCTTTTAAATATCAGCTCACAACCCCTCTTAGCCCCTGAAATGGTTTCTCTCTGTCATGACTGTTTGATGAATGGATATATTCCTTGTTGCCATTAGATGCCTTTTTTAAAGGATGCAAAACTGTCTTTTAGGTAATGTTTTAAAGTAGATTAGTGTTTTGTTTTTTTTTACTTGCTGTTGCTCTGAGCCTTTTGGGGGAAGTCAAGTGGCTAACCATGGTAGTAAAAGCCCTGGGAATGCAGCCACCTCATTTGCAGACTTCTCTTCAGCTTTCTGAATATGGGCTTAATACCTGTTTGCTTCTCTCTCCCAGCACCACCTCCTTCTCCCCCTTGAATGTTGTACTCTAATTTTTCTCTCCTTATTCCCTGCTTTCTGCACCTTCTTTCACAGGATGAAGTGAACCTCAGCTCCCAAAAGCTTGAGTTATAGCTGCCTACCTACCTATATATACCTATAGCAGTGAAAGGCTAGCTTGAAATCAAACAGAAAGATTTGTACCTTATCTGTATCCATCTATCAATACTGCTATTTATACAGCAGCATTTGTGAGCGGAGGTTTGCTTGTTTTATCAGCTGCTGTGCAGGGACAGTTAGGGTGAAGTCAAGCAGGGAGGTTTGCACCTTACAGACTCAAAGCAGAGATGTGCAGAGAGAGCTCTCTCCTTTGCTCAGTCTGTATAGATGTCTATCTATCAAGATACCTAGCACAAGGGTTTGTGAGCTGAGGCTGCTTGTGCAGAATCATCACGTGCAGGAGACACCGCCAGAAACAGCTCCCGGGTGAGTCTAGGCGCCCAGCCCCCCCCCGCCTCTGGGCTTCAGACTAAGCCTGTGCGTCTCCACCCCAGGTCCCCCACCCAGGCGCTGGGGGCGGGCGGAACCCGGGCGCGCCCGCGCTTGTTCCCGACCGGGCCGCTTCCGCCGGCGGACCCGGCGCTGGGGAGGACGAAGCCGGGCGCGGCCGCGCTTGGTTCCGGCCCGGACGTTTTTG
>NW_005842097.1:690665-715930 GCF_000455745.1 Alligator sinensis | reverse complement strand
CCCGGCGCCCGCCCCCCCCCGGCCGGGGGCGGGCCCCTGCCATAACCCCGCTCGGGTCTCCTCATCCTCCGGGCAGGCTTTGCCCTCCCTGCCCCGCCCCGCGGTGCCGCCTGCGGGCGCCTCTGGTGACAGCGGGGCTGTCGGAGCTGCCCAGGAGCGCGGAGGGGCACCCTCGTGCCGGCCCGGCTGCCACAGGGGGGTCTTCCCCTCTTCGTGCAATCATGTCAGGTTTGGCAGGGACCTCAGGGGCTCGCATCTAGGTCAGCCCCCGGCGCCGAGCAGGGCCAGCCACAGCCCCAGCTGTCTCATGGAGGGTCGCAGCTCAGTTTAATCTATTTGGGGAGGTTTCCAGAACGGCAGCATACCCGTGACGCGCGACGTGAGCGTGCCCGCGTGCGTCAGTTACAGATTTTGATGCGTAGACTTTACATCAGGAAGGCAAAATGCACACGACTGTTATGTTTAAAAAACATATGGGATTACTGTACAAATCTGCTCCAGCATTTAATATTTATTTTAATGAATGCCCTATTGTTTATCTCCTGGGTGACTCTCGGCATCTCCTGGAGATTTGTCTCTAATTCCTAGAGACTCCAGGGCAATCCTGGGGGGCTGGCTACCCTCATCGCATCCCAGCCAAGGCTTTGTTCACCTGGGTCTTAACCTCTAAGGAGAGGGACCCCACCACCTCTCTGGGTAGCCTGGTCCTGTACTTGACTACCCTCTTTGTAAGAGTTTTTCCTAATATCCAACTAAACTTTCCTTGTTACAACTTGAGACCATTGCTCCTTAATGTCATCTGTCACCACTGAGAACAGTCCAGCTCCATCCTCTTTTGAACCCCCCTCCAGGTGGTTGAAGGCTGCTATCAAATCCCTTCTCAGTCTTCTCTTCTCTGAACTAAATAAGCCCAGCTCCCTCAGCCTCTTCTCAGAAGTCATGTGCCCTAGCCCCCAAACTGTTTTCATTGCCCTCCACTGGACTCTCTCCAACAAGAACATCCTTTCTGTAGTGGGGGGCACGGTACTCCAGATGTGGCCTCACTAGTGCCCTTGTTGCTAAGAAGGCTAGCAGCATACTAGTCTGCATTAGTAGGAGCATTGCAAGCTGATCGAGGGAAGTGATGATTCCTCTCTTAGGTGCTGGTGAGGGCCGGAATCCAAAGCTCCACAGGCCACATTTGGCCCGCAGGCCAGAGATTGAGCATTTCTGTTCTAGATCCTTCCTTCTAATGCCTGGGACTTGCTGCTAGAAAACATGAGATAACAGTGTGCACCATTGCTGGAGGGATGAGAAAGAGGCAGATCAGTGTGTCAATTTGTGGGAAGAGGGAATAAAACAGCACTTCTAAACACCGTCTTCAGATGGGCAGGTCTGTGTCTCAGTGGTCTGTACAGCTTTGCTGCCTCATATTGTAAAACCCCTTAAACTTACTTGCACGTATAACCCCTTGCCTGGTGTGGCTGTGGGAAGTCAGTGTCCCCAAACATTGCTTTAGTAAGAAGAGGGTACAAACAAGTCAGATAAATTTATGTGCGTAGGCATTAGAACACAATGTGTATTATAAGCCATGAAACCCCGCATGGAAATCTGATAACAAAATTTCCCTATTCACCAGTATAGCTTAAAACCTCAACTCATCAGTCTCATAAGGACCCATTGGGTTGAGGCTCTTTACCTTGTGCACAGGTAAGAGCTGTTCCAGATGGCACAAGGACTTTCAGCACTTCACAACACACTGACTACGCTAACTTCTGTGGCCTTTTAAGTGCAATTCACTGGGCATGTCTACACGAGACACAGTGGAGTAGACTAATTAGGTCCGCGGCAAATGTCTTGTATCCACACATGTGCCCCCATTAGGCTACAGGAAAGTAATAAACTCCACAGCAAGGAGTATTTACAAGCACTACCCTTTTGTGGAGTTTTTTCCTTCACAGCACTGCATGTGTAGACTAACACGGCTGGCTGGTGCACGAGAGTGCTTCTGTGTGGGGGTTGCCTGCTGGCTAGCCCCACACTGGAGCATGCTCGTGGCCCAGCCAGCCCCTCCACAACACATTGAGCTGGGTTGGAGCAGCCCCAGGCTGGCAGGCTGAACCTTTGGGCCCCCTGCCAGTTAGGGTTTCTCTGACCTGGTTTAGCATGCTGGAGTCTCAGGCTCGCATTCAGATGGTGTGCCCAGGAGCAATACACTCCAGTGCGATATGTACCAGAGTTTTTTGCGTGCTAACAGCATGTGTAGATGCACCCACTCTATCAGCAGTCAGGTTCTCTCCCTGCTGGTGTCTCTTCTGTGGGGAAGTTGATCCTGCTCCCAGCTGTGCTCAGGCTGGGCTGCTCCACAATCTCCCTGGGGCCCCTTTAATGGTGCTGGGAGCATGTCAGGGAACAAGGCCTCTCCCACGCTCTAATTACACTGGCTCCAGGTAAAAATGGCCTCCATGTTGCAGCTCTTTTATTTTTTCCACTTCCACTCCTGTTAGCCCTCAAAATAGCAGAGGGCCATAGTTCAGACCAACTTCTTGGGTTTGGTTTTCCTAGACTTTGAGTGGCCTCACCCCACTGTGCTTATCTCTTCAAAACCCAAGGTCAGGGGTTACACAAGCATAAGCGATTGGTAACATTGTGTGGGGAGGTGGATCAAAATTTTTGTTCCCATTTGAAATATAAAGAAACCAGAACCAAGATTAAGTAATTTAGCTGAGGCCAAGAAGAGTCAGTGGCAGAGAATAGAAGCCCAGAGCCCTGACTTCTTGTCTCAAAGCACTGGGTTTGACTACTTGTGGTAATTACCCTATTACAGGGGTTTTCAACCTTTTTGGGTCACTGTACCCCAGTGACCGGATGCAGGGGGGGGAGGGATAGAGGAGGTGGTGTGCAGCTGGACGCCAAGCAGGAGGGGGCCAGAGTGGTGCATGGCTGAACATGGAACTAGGCCGCCAAGCAGGGGGGTGGCATGTGGCCTGATGGGGAGTGGCAGGCGGGGGCCCGGTTTACTTTCCCCTCCCACGTTTGCCTTCCCCTGCCTCCCATGTCTGGCCAGGCAGGCAGCACCTACACAGGATGGTGCATGGCAGCACTCCATCCCTGCCTGCCTGCACCTACCCCCTAGGGCCTTCTCAAGTACCCCCAGTTGACAACCTCTGCCCTATTAGGGAGGTGTAAACTATAGACATTAAATATAATATTGTCTACTTACTGCAAGAAAATAATTTGGAACAAATGACCTGCATGAACACAATAACTGAAGTCTTTTTATCCTATTGTTCTGGTACCTGGTAGGCAGTTCATGAGTGTTCCAGCCACTCTTGAAACTTAGTGGAAATCTTTGCATTCCCTTCCAGCATGATGCTCAGATGGATTATTATGGTACTCGGTTAGCAACCTGCTCCTCGGACAGATCTGTGAAAATCTTTGATGTCAGGAATGGAGGGCAAATCCTCATAGCTGATCTGAGAGGGTGAGTGCTTTAAATATCAAAATTTAAGTAATGTGCTGACTGTTGGCATAACACATCAATCATCTCTCTAGTGAGGAGGGGTTTGTAAAAACTGATGTGCAACTACTCACCAGGTATGTCCACATGTTGCTGTACAGTGATGTTACTGCGCTGTGCTTTACTACTTCTTTTTGGAAGTACTAAACAATGGTGCAGTAACCACCTGTACTGTGCCATATGGGCGGTGCACTATAAGCGGGAAGTGTGCCGCTATGGGGATGTAGCTAGTGAGTTTGTGTAGACCCATGTGATCACTACATCACTGTTGGCGTACCCACCTTGCACTATACAGTATGTATCCTGGGAAGCAGTGTATCTGGTTGTCTTTAAACTTGCATTACAGTGAATGGGGGAGAGGGGAAAAGTGAGTTACTTGTAACTCAGCTTTTAATCTCGCTGAAACTTTGACCCCCATGTTCCCAGAAATAAATATATTCCTAATAGCTGACATGTGAGCAAACATTGGGGATCTTATCCCAACTACTGTATCCTAAAACCAGTTCCATTGACTAGCAATAATGCATACTTTTCATTGTTCCCTCTTTTTTCCCCAGCAAGACATCATAGAGGTGTTTACTTGAATTAATTTCAAACAAGTATTGTTGTGAAACAAGCAAGAATAAAAGGGAATGATTCTCTCTCTCTCTGTCTTAATTGACACCTTTTTCTTTACAGCCATGAAGGCCCTGTGTGGCAGGTTGCCTGGGCACATCCCATGTATGGAAATATTCTGGCTTCCTGTTCCTATGACAGGAAGGTTATCATCTGGAAGGAAGAAAATGGCACTTGGGAAAAGACATATGAGTACACAGGTCATGACTCCTCAGGTATGTGGTGGTCTAGGTGGACACAGAGGGTCAAGTTGCATCTGACTGAACCTTTCTTCATCTATTCTGTAGTATGTAAGCAATGCATGTGTTCTCTGGGGACAGGAGAACATCACCTCTTTGTCTCTTCTCCCAGGGCTGCACATGCTGGCAATAGCTTCCCAGTCCTGATAAGAAGGGACAGTTTTTGGAATCTAAACACCATAAATCCACAGGGTGTTGTGTTGTGCTCCCACAAAGCACCAATCTGGTGCAAATACATGAGAACAAAAGACCTGATAGTGATTTTTTTCCTCGTTGCTTGCTATATCTCATAGCAGAGGTCTGCTTTGGTCAGCTTCTCAAGTTGATGCTGAACATACAGTTTCTTTTCTAGGATCAGTGGTGTTCTCAGCAATGACAGGAAACTTAAGATTTTGAACTCTGATTTAAAAACTCATCCCTCCTGCTTATACCTTCTTTATACCCCTTATTGGTTTTAAGGCAGCTTCTTGTTAACAGCAGGAAGTCAGACAAGATAAATGATTCTCAACCAGGCTGCCTAGAGATCCTTTCATGAGTACCACTGGTTGCCATGCAGTGTTAGTTAGGTCTGTTAGGTGTGCAGACATGATTCGTAAGACAAATGCAGAATTTTCAAATAGGAATCCATAGTGATAAAAACACTCTGACCTGTTGTAATCTTCCTGAGCTCTTTGCAACAGAAGAATTATACTGTTTTCTTTTCTGTAGTCTAGAAAAGAGAAAACCAAAAATTGGAATTTTATGATAGGTGCCTTAGGTTTGTCAATGTGTGTCTTGGGTCTAAAAAGGTTGAGAATCATTGGACTAGATGATTAAAGAAATACTTTTTATTAACATTTTTTAATTCAAGTCACTCATTCATGGTTTCCAGTGTCTTTGCAGCTGGTCACTTTTATGACAATCTTGTATTTACTATTTCTGACAGTGAATTCTGTCTGCTGGGCACCACATGACTATGGCTTGATCCTGGCCTGTGGGAGTTCTGATGGGGCCATTTCCTTATTGGGTTACACAGGTGACGGACAGTGGGAAGTAAAAAAGATCAGCAATGCACATACCGTAAGTTTGTATCTATAACATATGTGTTGCCATATAGATACATGCTGTACCCCAAAGAGTCTAGGTAAAGAGAGAACAAAGTGATGTACTGGTGGCAATAGGTAAGTTTCCTAGGATAAAAGAGTGGCAGTTTTTTATGTTAGAAGTAAGCATTTGGGGGGGGGGTTGCTTTTTGTGGACGCTGTGTGATAAAACATAGTGACCCCAAGCAGGCTAGATTTTTTTAAGGGTAAAAACTTTAACACTCAGATTCTGTTCTGGCACAGATTGGGTGTAATGCTGTTAGCTGGGCCCCTGCTGTTGTACCTGGAAGCCTTATAGAACAGCCATCAGGCCAAAAACCAAACTACATTAAAAGGTTTGCATCGGGTGGCTGTGACAACCTCGTCAAGATCTGGAAGTAAGTGTCTGATATCTATTCTGCTTCCTTCCAAGGGATCAGTTCCTTTGTTGATCCACTAGATGGCTTGCTAGAGGCCACTTACCACAAATAGTAATTAAACAATGCCATGTTTTCCCCTGTCGCTTAAAAGTGTCTGTCTTAGAGGACGTTGAATGGAGATGGCTCTCTGGGATTTACATCTTCTTATGGGCTAATTCTCATTCAAAAGATCCTCTTTCACTTTGTATCTTAGGAAGCAAATACTTTCTTTGTGATTTTTAATTTTCCCTGGCTGTGCTCAAAGCAGTAGCAATATACAGGCGACCCTTGCCATTCACGGGGGGATACGTTCTTGAGATCCCTGTGAATGGCAAAATACACGAATACAGCACTACGTTCATGAACATCATGAACACAGTGGCTGGAGGAGTGGGGCACAGCTGTGCTGGCAGCAGCAGGAGCCCAGTAGTGGCAAGCATGGAGCTCCCAAGGAGCTCCTGTAAGTGTATTTTAAGATGCGGGTTCAGCATTTGCAAATATTTTAAACCACGAATACCAAACCTGTGAATAGTGAGGGTTTCCTGTAATTCCAATTTTGTTTGTAGGCTATTGAAACTGAATACCTCTTGGGTAGGCCCTTCAGGTTAAACATAAGAAAGTGGGTGAGGAACATTTGTGTTTCTTATTTTGTGGCTAAATTGGCCACTTTCAGGAGTATTGAGTACATTGCAAAACAGTGTTCCAAAGTGGGAGGCAGAGTAGACGTGATTGTTTGCTACCCCTTCAGGGAGGAGGATGGCCAGTGGAAGGAAGAACAGAAGCTGGAGGCTCACAGTGACTGGGTCCGAGATGTAGCTTGGGCACCCTCCATAGGCTTGCCAACAAGTACCATGGCTAGCTGTTCACAGGTAAGACTGTCACTGGAACAATGAATATGCTGGCTCTGAATGCTCTCGTCTGTGTAGCCATTCATGTGAAATGAAGTCAAGAGGTGTTAGAGCTATGGTAGATATAACAAATCATTCTAAGGAGGTGCTGGCAGTTATCTGTACTTGTAGGTTTCTGGCTTTCCCTTCTTTTAAGAAAATGATCTATAGAACTGAAGAGCTTAGATCTGTAAGAGACCTTATTGGACAAAGGAGAGGAATTGCAGTGGAATCTGGCAGTCTTATTTTCCCTGTAGGCAGGGAGGGTTCCACTATGATCATACCTTGAGAAGGGGAATGGACGAAGATGACCTCCAAAGGCCCCTTTCATGCCTACTTTTTCAAATGTTCGTTCTGTGCTGAAAGGCTCTTGGTGACTCTGGGTCAAACATACCCAATTCACAGAGAAAAATACTTCCTCTGATCTCCAGGACTGCAAAATGAGGGTGGGGTCTGAGAAACCAGACCTTCTTTCTGGCTCAGACATCCTCACCAAGAATAAAGGTTCTGTAGTGGTACTTATTGAAGCAGCTGTTGCTGCTCATGCTGGGGAAGAATCCATCTCTCTCTCCTGTAGCTGGATTGGCTCTGTAAGCTTGGCAGACATAGTGAGTAGCAAGACATTAATTTAGGCCAAAAGTTAGATAATATGGCTTATTATTGGAGCAGATCTTTCTTCCAACCTACTCTTTTGATTAGATGTGTTTTTTTATATTTCTTAATTAGACCATGTAAAATACTCAGAGCTGTGATTGGTGTTTGTTCAAAATAGATGCTTTTTGAAACAAGCAGTGTGTCTCTGCATAGCCTCACTTTGGCATTGCCAAGGACAGCCATTAGTCTAACAACTTCTTTTGCCTTATCTAGGATGGCAGAGTGTTTATCTGGACATGCGATGATGCCTCTGGCAACTCATGGTCACCAAAGTTGCTACACAAGTTCAATGATGTTGTCTGGCATGTTAGCTGGTCTATCACTGCAAACATTCTTGCTGTGTCTGGAGGAGACAACAAAGTGAGTGTTGTATCTTAGAGCTGGCTCTTGCATGCAGATAAATAAGTGAACACAGTGGACAGTACTAGTTTAGTCTCTCAGACAGCATCAAGTCTTTGTCCACATCTTGGCCCCAGGGGATGCACAATCCACTCTTCCTAATGGCATACTTTTTAACACCAGTTTGAAAGTAGGAATTGTGTTCATGCGGTAGAAGCATTTTAAATAGTTCTATATTTTTTAAATAAGGTAAGATTGAGTATTTTGAAGGCAAATTATCCTTCCGGGATTCCAGTGCACCTGGAATGGGAGCATGGGTGTAGTTTGATCAATAAACAAGATACTTATTGACCAGTAAATGAGGTTCTTTCCTCAGCTGCTTTGTAAGAATTAAGAATTAGGGACGTCATCAAATGCTCATTAAAGAGCAGCATCACCTGAAATCAGGAGTATGTGGAAACTTTTTGAAAAGGTTTAGGAAGGGAAAACTCCCCTGTGCAGTGGACTCCAAAGCAGGGGAGTGGAGGGTATTGTGTTAAGATCTACTTCATGTTTTGCTTCCAGGTCACTCTATGGAAGGAGTCCGTAGATGGATTGTGGGTGTGCATCAGTGACGTCAATAAAGGCCAGGGAGCTGTGTCTGCTATTACAGAGGGTCAGCAGAACGAACAGTGACAACTGGATTAACAGCAGCCTAGGCACAACGCGAGGAACTACGATCACTAAATCCAATTTGGTTGGCCTTTCTCAATCTGATATCCAATCTGATGAGCATTCTGTAACCAGTATTGATAAACTACAGTGATCATCAGCCTTAATTGACATTTGTCTGAAATTAAAGATGAACTACACTGCAAAATGCAGTACTCTATACTGTTTCTCCATTATATGTAATCCCCTCATCACAGGATTGAGTTCTCTCAGATGTACCAGGATCCGACTTCCTTTTTTGCTGAAGGACTTTGGCACATGAGAGTGGGGCCATCACTGCTCAGCACTGAACTGAGAGTTGCAGCTCTCCCAGATATTAGAAAGACATGATGTATGTACCTATGCAAAGTCCTGCATCCCCTTCTTTGGGGAGCTGGGAGAGCTTTCAGCTTCAGCTGTGATCTCACCATCCAACTCTTCCAAGGCCTTGAGCAGAAAGAGGAACTCAGATTTCGGTTCTTTGATGAAAGCAAGTTGGGAGGGAGGGAAGCCAAGAGACAGCCTTCCCATGGAAAGGAGCAGTGAGGTGTGCACAAAAGTGTTTTTGATTTACAGTCCATTAACTTGGTTAAAAGCTCTTATTTAAAAATCAGCCTCTAAATGATCTTAAAACTTAGACGTTAAACTGTTTCTTTTTTTAGCTACTTTTGTGTACTGGACCTCAGGTAACACTGTACTGTGTTTAGGTTTCAATTAAAAAAAGGAATAAAGTCCTGTTGGTTACAAAGTCTGGTGTGTTGTACTAACTCTTTAAAAAAGGGAGTTATATTTGTAGCAGCTTTGCCATGGGTGTAGCCACAGTGTCCACATTTAGGCATTCTATACTTGCGTCTTTCCTATGACCAGCAGTAGTACTAGATCGGGGCAGGCAATGGTTTTTGGCCGGAGTGCCAAAAAACCCACAATGTCTACCTTGGAAGGTGCTGGAGTGCCAGCATGCCAGAAAAACAAAATTGGGGGGTTAGGGGGGCGGAGCAGGGCGGTACATGGCAGGACGCACTGCATATTAGTATATTTAATAATCTTAAATGTTGCCTTTGTTGTTGTGTACTTTTTTTGTTAAGCATGTTGCAGCAAGAGTGAGAGAAAAAAAAAGAAATAAGAGAAAGAGGAGAGAGAGAGAAAGGGGAGCAGAGAGAGAACCAGGCACATGCACGCACACATGCACACACATACTTTTTTTGTTAAGCATGTTGCAGCGAGAGAGAGAGAGAAAAAAAAAAGAAATAAGAGAAAGAGGAGAGAGAGAGAAAGGGGAGCAGAGAGAGAACCAGGCATATGCACGCACACACAACCACATGTGCACAAACACTGAGAACTAGAACAGATACATGCACACATGCATCCAGACTCAGACACCTGTGCACACAGACACAGAACCAGATGCATGGGTGCACAGAGCCGGGCTGCTGGGCCACCAGATGAAGTCCAACCCAACAATGCCCTGGGCCTGCCAGAGCCCCTGTGCTTCCGTGGAGCCAGCCCCCGGGCTGCAGCATGGCCAGCCGAGGCCCCGGCCCAGTCTTCCCATCAGCCCAACCACTCCCCCACTCCACACAGCTAAGCCCACAAAGGTGTGGCACTCCTGGCAAGGGGCAGAGGCAGCGCCAGCCTCATCCCAGTAGGGTCTGGGCCAGTGCTGGGCTTGGAGCAGGTAGGAATCGGGTGGGCTCAGCCGCAAACCCTGCTGCAAGCTACCCAGAGCTGGGGTTAGCTACAGCCAGGAGTCTGCAAACAGCTGCATGTCTGCCTCACAGTGGACAGGGGTGGGGGGGCCTGAGGCAGCACAACCCTGGCCTCTCCCCTGCTGCCAGCACAGAGCTGATGCTGGGCTCCAGAGCCCAGAGCAGCTGCTTGTAGCCAGCCTGGGCTCTGGGTAGCTGCAAGCAAGCAGCCGGCAGGCCGCAAACAGCTGTGCTGGGCTCCACAGCTCCAGCATCAGCTCCATGCTGGTGATGACTGCGCGCAGAACAGACAAGAGGGATAGGGCCTGGCCCTGAGGCAGCGCAGCCCTCCCACTATCTGCACTGAGGTGCATATGCAGTCACCACCAGCATGGAGCTGATGCCAGAACTGTAGAGCCCGGTGCAGCATTCACAGCCTGCTTGCTGCAGCTGCCCAGAGCCCAGACTGGCTACAAACAGCTGTGCCAGGCTCCAGAGCCCTGCCATTACCTCTTTGCCAGGAGTTGGGGAAGAGACTAGGGTTGCACTGCCTCAGGCCCCTCCCCCACTGCCCACTCCAAGGCACATGTGCACATGCTGGTAGAGCTGATGCCGGAGCCTGGCACAGCTGTTTGCAGCCTGCCTGCTGCACCCAGCCCCTGCTCTGGGTAGCTGCTGCCAGCCACGGAGCCCGGGCTGCTTGCAACAGGGCTTGCAGCTTCCCAGCCGTCTGCTGGGAACAGCCCAGGCTCCGTGATTGGTAGCAGCTACCCAGAACCGGGGCCGGTGGTGGTGTGCTGAGCAAAATGGTCTCGTGTGCCATGCTCAGCATGCGTGCAGAGGGTTGCCAACCCCTGTACTAGATGGTTCCTTGGAAACCTTTTGACATGCTGAATACCATATGCTGTACTGGCTTCAGTTCATTGCTAAGGACCCACCCGTGAGTGAGTCCCAGAGAAAGGAAACAAAACTTGGTGCACTTCATCTAACGCAATTTTCAACTTGGGTTGTCTCATCCTGTGAGCATTTTTTTCTTCAATATGTGGTCTCTTGGGGAGATAAAACTTAAGGACTACAGGTTGTTGGTAAGTGTTTGGTTGTAGCCCTAACCACTAATGTATTATCCCCAGACTAAAACTGAATGCAGCCCAAGCATCTGGCTATACTTACAGCTGAAAGGCAATTGAAGCCAGTTCTCATGACTTCTTTATATTTTCCCACTCTTGAGGTCAAAAAAGGTCAGCCATTGGTTAATCCTTCCCCAGTTGCTCAGAGACATTGCAGATGGATGGACTAAGTCATGCTTGACACAAATATGTACCATTCATTTTCTGTGTGGCGACAGAATACATTTTTGTATGGAAGAACAAAGTTATCCAAGACCAACATTTTCTGTGACATCACAAATTTTTCTGTTTAGAAAGAATACATTTCCCTTCATTCTTTCCATTTAGAAAGAATGCATTCCCCTTCTTGAGTTGATGCTGATCTTAACTCAAACTGGGCGTATTTTTGCACACCTTTTTTAAAATACCTTTGATATTAGCTGGTTCTTTTCACAGCACAGGTATTCAATGTGTAGGATCAGGGGAAAGTAGGGCTGGAATGTCACAAGTTCCTTTATTCTCACCCCCCCTGCTCAAGGGAGGATCATCCCTGACTAAACCATTCCAGTCTGTTTAATCTGCTCTTGAAAACTGCCAAGGATGGAGATTCCATAACTTCTCTGGCAGGCTGTTCCAAAGTCTGACCACCCACATAGTCAAAACAATCTGATCTCCAACCTAAATTTCCTCTGCTGCAGCTTGAGGCCATTGCTCCTAGTCCTGTCCCCTACAGCCACAGAAAAAAACCCAAACATCTCCATCTTCTGTATAAATTAGCTTTACAGCTAACAAAGCTTAAAATTCTGCTTCAAGTTAAGCACACGCCAAATTGGGCCTTACACTTACAGGTGATCACCCCATTTTTACAAACTTTTTCAGTGGTTTCAGGAAGACCTCTGGGGAGATCCTTGGCTGCCCTGGCAGTTCCACTCTGTACTGGGGGAAGGCCTGACCTTCCTGTCTTTTATCTAAAATCTGCAAAATTCAGAAAAAACTTAGAACAGCCAAAGGCCTCTTTTTTAAAAGGAGAGTGTCCAAGAGTTTTAGGTCTCAAACTTAGTTTTGATGAGTGCCGGTATTTTCCAAAACATGGATCTGCAAAAGTCAGTCTCTCAGTGCACTGTTATCTCAACTGTTTCAAGCTTGAATCTGTTCAGCCTAACAGAAGGGTAGTTGTGGCTGAGAATGCAACCTGGGACTAAAGAGGTAGACTACATTTGTGGGGGCTCCTACATCTTCCAAAACTTGACCAATGTAAAGCAGTTGAAGACAAACTGCTCCTTCATACTGGCTGTGTGTGGCTAACAAATGTAGCTGTCTGGTGGGACCCAGCAGCAGCCTGGGAAGGGTTTCCCTGTCTGGAAGTGCTAGCCTTAATCATGGTTCACAGAAATGATTCCTCTAGTTGTCCCCTGCTGCCGACTGCTTTCTGCTCTCTGGTACAAACAACTGACCAGATGCACCCCCCTGAGCTTGGCTCCATGTTCCATTTCTACAAGTCACAGCTCTTCAAGGATCCTCAGGGCTGGTTGTTGGGAGGTCCCATGGCTCCATACTAACCTCTTGCTCCACTTCAGCTCTTCCCACCTGGAGAGACTTCTGCAGGGGTGTTGGTGGGGGCGATAAACAGTGCCACAGAGACAGAACATCTTCCTGCTGTGCTCCCTGGACAAAGATCTTCCTGCTACCTGGACTGTAAAGCAACTCAGACAATGTTTTAGAAAAATAAAGTCACAGACTTTTCAGCCAAGGGTAGGACCCTGATAACGTGAAATGTTTGATGTCAGTGGGAGTTGAGTTTGTATCGAAAGAAAGGACTGCTATTAAAAAGTAGAAACATTTATTTAAAAATATAAAAAAATAGTTATCAACATTTAATTACGATAATTACCTACATTGCAAAACATATTTGACAAAAATACTGGGATCCAAGCACTCAATGATCAGAACTGTAAGTGTGTAGAGCAGGCATTTCCACTTCATTTTATTGGAATATGAAGAAAGAGGCAAGGAGTTAAACGCTGAAGCTAGCTGAACACAGTTTTCAATCAAGACTCAGTTTTTCATAATTTTCCCAGAGCCAGGCATGATATATATTTAGTTTGTGATCTTGTGGGCGTACCTGAAAGATAATCCAGACATAAGATTTAATGTTTAATCAAAAAGTTTTGCATTAAAAAATTCTGTAGCATTGAAGCATGTCTCCGAGAAGCCTCCATACCCAACTCCAACCTGCTTTACAGAGCAAGGATAAGAGTACAGCATGTTCCTGAAATAAAGGGAGTAATGTTTGATCACCTACGCGATAGTACTTGCACCAACTGAGAAGCCAAGTTATATGATAATCTTGCTGTATTGAGTACAACTGCCATGCCCAACAATTTGTGAGCAGGAGAAAGGCCTGGTGAGGGTGTGGAGTTTGGACAGAGTGAAGACAGAAGAAATAAAGGCAAGTCAGAGAAGACAGTAGGCATTAGAACTGACATGCAGAAAGGATACCCAGGGAGGATCCAAGAAATGTAAAAATAAAGCAGGGAATTAAAGAAAACTGTCACAAATTTAGGGCAAGAGCAAGTGTTTCTAAGATCAGGGCCTTAAAAGTATTCTGCAAGTTCTTCCTTGTTTCAACCTGAAAATTTATTATTTTGTCTTTGTTTTTGTTTTTAATCCCCAGGGTTATGCCGAACAAAGTCAAAGCCAGCTGATGTCAAAGGCAAGACTCTTGCTGCCTTTGACAAACTTGGGATCCAGCCTATTTGAATGGCAGCATCACTTACCTCCTTCCACTCATTAACACAAAAGATTCTGTAGGAATCATTTCCATATTTTCCAATTCCATGCAGTTCAATAGGGTACTTCCATTGCTTGCTCAGATACTCATCTAGAGAAAATAATCCCATCCTTTACCACATGAAGACAAATGTACTTATTGAAAAGCCTCACAAGAAAATATCAATAAATACTTCAAATCTGGACAAACCCTTGATTTTTTCCCCATTAAAAACAGCCAAAGTTCCCATTTTATATAAAACCTCTAAAACTTTAACTAAGTTTTTTACATTAGCAACAGATGGAGAATTCAAAACAACCAGAGCTAGGGTTTTAATGCCATTTCCTTACTGACATCTATTTAGGTCAGTGGTTGCCAACCTGAGGTACAGGTGCTACCAGATATCATGTGCAGCCTCTGTATGTGACATGTGGCAGATTGAGGAGAGGACAAGTAGCAACAGCCTGGTCAGGGAGCGAAAAGCTGAGCAGCAGCTGAGGTAAAGGAAAGGTATCAGAATGGCACTCAGGGAGAGTTTGGGGCTAATTTGTGGCTTGCCTGCCAAAAAGGTTGACCTAAATCAGGGGGGAGCCATTCTACCAAAATGTTCAAAATTACCTGAAAACTTGATAATGGCCTTCGCTCTCAGTTCATAGAGGCCAAGAGGTTTAAGCAACTCTGACACTTCCTTCCAGTCAGCTGTTCTTGTGACTTCAGGAGAAGGGTATTTCTCCAGAAACTCCCAGAGTGCAGGGATTGCCATTTTACCTAGCCAGAGACAATGTGGTGAATAAAGATGGTACTTTCCATTTGCAACTATCCTAACTATTTCGAATATCAGTGACAGGGAGGAGCTACAAATCAGGTAAAGTTCTTTATATTAATACGGCTTGGACTGTGTTACCCTCTTTGCTCTTTTCATTATTGTCATAAAAGCCTAACTAGCTAAAGCTCTGATCCTGTAACACCAGCCACCTTCTATAGCCCACCTCAGGCCTTACGTAAGCAAAAACAACTTGCAGACAATTACAAATGAAACTATTCTGTCAAGGCTAAATTCTGCATTGTATAACTCTGTTTACCTGAAGTTTTGTTGAGAAATATGGTTGCAATGAGGAGTTTCCAGGGATCATGAAAGAGTATTTCTTGGACCAAATTAAAAGGAGACCGAGGAGGAGTCCATTTTCTCAAGGCCTTCCGCCTAGGTGGGCTTGGAGCTATACACAAAGGCAACATAGAAAACCTTTATTGAAAAGTATATGGCAAATATTTCTTGAAGGATACTGGAGCAGATTCAGACCCACGGAGGCAATGAATGTCTTCTCTCTTACCAAACTGTGAGGGCATCTGTGGCCTGGCACTGGCCATGACAGCTTCCATAATTCACACCTGTTTCAACACTGCAGCAGTATAGAGCTGCCAGGACATGTCTGACTA
This sequence comes from Alligator sinensis, assembly GCF_000455745.1. NCBI lineage: Eukaryota > Metazoa > Chordata > Crocodylia > Alligatoridae > Alligator > Alligator sinensis. The sequence continues at coordinate 700,529 of NW_005842097.1, read as the reverse complement.
AATGATGTATCCTGCAGCTTACCCAGGCTCCACCCTCATTATATACCCATCTTCTCTCCCTATGGAGGTAATGGAGACCTGGATCAGCATCAAGGCATAGAAGCTCTCTATGAAGAAGGCCTTAGAGGTGCCCTACAGCCATTTGCATCATCTAAGCACAGAGTGGGTAGCTAGATGTGGCTGTCACATTTGATATTGAAGAAAAGGCTCTAAGGGCAAAAATGTATCTCATTTAGTGCAGGATGTCTCAACTAAGACAGTAACCAAGAAGGACAGATAATATTGAGGAGAACGATTGTATGATCTGCTGTTGAGTTAAAAATTAGAAAAAGCCCTTTCACATATTCCACAACAAAGCTATCAAGTGTGAATAATATTCAGATATGACCAACAGTAGCTGGATTAAGCCAGTAACACTGAAGTGAAAGACTCTGTTTCCCCATACTCATTCTTGATCTATCTACTTCCCCAAAACAGGGGTCTATTTCTATAGAGACTGGTGTACCTTCTTTATTGTATTTACTGGAAAAATATGGGCTGGTTTTCCTTCTGTCCACCTGTGTTCTTGGGCCATAATCTTCTAAAAAGGAGAAAACACATTGGGATTATCATGTGCATTCAGATCAAATGGAGAAAGAGAGAATTAAGAGATTAATTCTCAAGCAGGTACTCTGAGGTACTTTGAGATCCTTTCAGAGGTGCAGTGGGGTGCTACACAGTATTAACACTGTTAGATGCACAGTCATGAAGTAAACAGATTTCAATAGGAATCCACAGTATTAAAAACATTATGACCTGTTGTGCTCAGAGTTCTTTGCAACAAAAAAACTGTTTTTTTACTTTTCTGTGGTCAAAAAATCTAGGGAAAATTAAGTGGTATTTTATGAGGGATGACTCGTCTAACAAGGGGTGCCTCAAGTCTAAAAAAATCCCCTGAGGTATCCTGTTATATTTCACACATTATTTTCCTCTCTATATTGTGCATGAAATACAAACACTTGTACTGGCACCGCTGCATGGACAAAAGCAGTGGATCCACCCCAGTGTCTAGTATATTTCAACATCTGCTAAAAAAATCATCAAATGACACATCCTTAACATAAATTTTCAATGTAGTGAGCCCCCGGGGACTACAAAGGAGCACCAGAGATCTAAATTTGCTCCAGGAATTACTGTATTATCACCAGAAGAAAGCTGAACAAGTTTAGCTGTATTACTTGAATTAAAAGTAGACAAACTTCTCAAAACGAGTTCTCAATATGAATAGAGCGCTTCCAGTACTAAACTACAAACAAATTATCATGAGGAAAACAAGGTCAGGGATTTAATGTACAGGAGCTACTGTGTAGCAACTGTCTGTGTGTTCAGCCTGACTTAGTGGCATAGGTAAATTATCCCACAGTAACTTGTCTCTTTCAGAGGAAAAAGTTACCAGGGGTGTTTCATGTGGTTTTACCACAGAGAAGCTGCTACCGTGAAAATCCCCGTCTTCCTTCACCTTACAGTAACTTTTTTGTGTACCCGTGTCCTTAGATACAGCAATATGCGATACCGTACAACACCAGTGCTAGAAAGGTTATATAGACTTCCATGAAAACACACCTCAACAATATTAGCTACAGCCAATCATAGAATAGGGAAGACTGAAATACATACTTCTTTTTTATTATTACTTAGAAAGCATGCTTGACTGAATTCTAAAATAGTGCTCTGCTCCAAAATGCATCTACCAGTGATTTCCCACCAGGGTGCTACGTTTTCCTTGGTTGCCTGGAGATTCTTTCCAGGGTGCCAAACATTAGTTAGGTGTGCAAATATGATTCACAAGAGAAACCCAAAGATTACAAATAGGAAACCACAGTGTTAAAAACATTCTGACCTGTAGCCTTTCTGAATTCTCTGCACCAGAAAAATTGCTGTATTATTTTCCATAGTGAAAAAAACAAGAGGAAATGAACAGCTGGTATATTCCAAGACCTGCCTCGAGTCTAACAAGGGGTGTACTGTATCAAAAGAGATAAGAAACACTGGTATATACCTTTCAGCAACTTAACTGATGTCAAACTTTTCTTGCCACAAGGCTGTGAACTGCTGATTTCTGTTTGAGCATTAGATTTGAAGTCCTGGCTCTGCAAAAGCATTTCATCCTTCCCCTGCCCAAATTCTGATTCTGCAGAGTTCTCCTCAGAGTCTTTTGTAGCTGTATCATCAGAACTCCTCTCTGAGCAGGCTAACTCCACTGTGGTTCCTGATGCCTCTTCTGAGTGAGCTAAGACTGCTCCAAGATTCACCTCTGATTGGGAGCCCGATGTCAATGCGTTTCCTGAGTCTCCCCCACACTTTCCTGTATCCACATCATCTGAGTTCTGATCACCACTATCAGAAGCACAAGCATTATTCTCTCTCTGGAATGCTTTGCTTTTATTTATTTCAACTTCTTGTTTATTACACGGTATTTTTCTCTGTCTTTTGTTCTGGGTACAAGCTGGATTCTTTTTTTCTGACCTTTTTCTAGCTTTCTTAATTTGAACTCTTTTTTCAATTATCCCATTTTCTTTAACCTCCAAAGAATCATCCTTTGGTTTACATTCTTTAACGACCAAGTCTTCTGTTCCCTGGGTGAACGTGACAGAAATGTTTTCCTGCTCTTCATCAATAGTCTGAAGTACCTGAACACTACCACCGCCTTTACCATTTTGTGCACTAAACTCTTGTTTTGTATTGTCATGTTCCTTTTTCTGTATTGCGGTTTTCACAGCTTTTGCACTGCATTTTTTGTCTCTCACCTTGGTATTACTTTGAGCAGGAGTAGTAAAATCAAAATCTTCTAGTTTAAGACCGGTTTCTCCAGTTTTATGAAAATACTCTACAAGTGCACGTTTGGATCTTAACTTCACTCCTTCAGGACTGAGAAAGAAAGGTATATGATCAGTGATTACTTACTGTTTCTGTTTCTTAATCTAAAAAATATGCAATGCAGCCTCCTTTTCTAAACATACGCTAAAATACTGGCTCATGTTGGAAGAAATAATCTAAACTAATATTTAAGGAAAAGGAAGACTAGCTGAATATGCCTTTATAGATAATCTTTCTTTTAATAATTGATCAAAAAATACTTGTTATAAAACAAGAAAATGTGTGATAGTATCTTACACACTTGATTAAGCATTTTACAGTCTCACAACATGCTTCTAAGGCATATCAATGTTTTATTTATAGCTTTGCATCTTATTAGTACGAGGCACAAAGTCATAACATGACTCATTTTAAATTATGCAGAACTTTTCTCTTGACTTTAAGCTGAGCCTCACAGTAACCTGTGTGACAACTCGGGACAGAACCCAAGACATGCAACAGCAAGGCCTCTGTTCTGCAACACATACTTTCTGTCTAGTAGAATAAATCAAGGGCACAAACATTTAAATTTACTGTGCCCCTTTCATGATGGATTGCTAGAAATGTTTACCTGATAAAATAAACATCATATTTTCCTGCAGTTTTGCCTGATTGTCTTTGCTTTGTGATCTTCTCCCATCCATTTGGAGCGACTTTGTGACATGCAACAACCACTTCAGAGACAACAGCTGCATCTTCTTTACACAGGAGACTGTTCTCTGCTATGGTCTCAGTACCTTCAGTTTGTGAATCAAAATGTTCTTCTGTCTCTGTCACTAACTGGTTTCCTTCATCTTTTGTTTGCATGTCACTTTGGTCACTGAAGGCAAACAAAAAGAAAATTTATCCTTCCAGACAGGTTTTCTAATCAGAACTGCAATATTTCAGGAGCTGCAGAGAACTGAAAAAAATATCCAGCCAACAGCCAGCCACGATCTGATATGCAAGATTGAGCTCGTTCTCTCTGACAGCAGATGTCCGTAGAGCTACAGAAATAGCACGATCAGCCTTTCCTATGTGAAACAAGCATATATTTGTATGCCTACGTATGTACGTGTGCACGCGCATACATACAAAGCTGTGTGGTTGCTCTGATCTTGGATCTGACACGAGCCACCCCTCGTCCTGTACTCTGTAATAACCACGAGGAGATAAACGTGGACGATTCGGGACTCGACCATCTCGTGCCCTCCAGAAAAAACTGCCGAGACCGGTCTTTTGAAAAAACAGGTTTCTAGCTGTGTTCCTCACATCCTTTTCGAACATAACCGGTCGCCCTCCTGAGAGCCCAGGGGTCTGTCATGTATCACATGAGCATGCTGTTATTTGAAGACGTGACACACACGTGCCCGTGCCACGTGGGCCGGAGAGGAAGGACTGGCTGGCTTGGCTCCACGGCCTCTCTCCGATCCAGGCTCTTGGCGTGGCTCCGCCGGCGGACAAGGTGGTGCCCGAACGGCCCCACAGGGGCGAGGAAGGCACTCCTATGCCCCTCGCTTGAATCACAGTGAAGATGCCTGTGGGACCCTGGCACTTGGCTGCTACGTTGGGGCACCTCAGCAGTATGTGAGGCTCTGGACCCCCTGGCCCAGCACCCGCTCCAGCCTCCCCTCAGGGCTGCAGTGATGCCCAGTGCAGGGTGCGGGCCCCGGGTGCTCAGCACTGTATGGGGGGAGGGGGGAGCGGCCCTGAGCCAGAGGGGCAAAGCCGTCATCAGCGCCCCTCGCAGGCGCGAAGCCACACGTCACCGCAGTGACGTCACTCCTGCGTGCCCTCCCCGCTACGTGACATCACCTGTCCCCCCCACCGCACGACACCAAGCTACGGAGGACAGTGGTGGGAACAAGCCCCGCTTGTTGCCGAAGCAACCCTACCTGCCCTTTCCTTGCTCCCCTACTTCCGAGGCCGCCATGTCGCGGCATCTTAGCGTCACGTGACGACACGCAGGCTCGTGCGACGCACGCGCGGCCCCGATCCCGCCAAAAGCGAGTAGCACCACCCAGAAACATTCTGCGCATGCGCCCGGCCGAGGCGCCCGCGTACTCCGCACCGGAGGCTCCGCCTTCCGCGCCTGCGCGGTGTGGGCGTTGGCTTCACTTCTCCCCGCCCCCTCCCCGTCGGCGCCGAGTGGGCCCCTTGCGCATGCGCGTTGCCTGGGACGCTTGTGGGGGGGGGGACCGGTAGGCCGGCCGCTGAGGGAGGCCGCGGGCGGCATGAGGGCGGCGCTGACGTGGCGGGACAAGGCGGAGCAGTGGTAAGAGCCGGGCTGGGGGGAGGGCAGTGAATGTTGGCATGAGCCCCGCCCCTTTCCCTCGAGTGACCCCGGCCCTTTTCTATTGGGCGATCCCGCCCCCTTGTCCCAGGTGGCCACGCCCCTTACCCGAGCCTCTGCTCTGCTTGTTGCTCTGTCCCCTGGGGGACCCCGGCCCGGGACCTGGAGGGCTGGGGCCCCCTGCCCAGGGACATGGGCTCAGCGCAATGGTGCTTTTCTCATCGCACTGGCGCGCTTCTGTCCACTCCGGTGTGGCTCCGCGCGCTTCTGTCTCGCGGGCAGCATTTTCCATCCCGGTTCAGCCTTGCGCTGCCCTCCGCCCCGGTTCTGCCACTGCCCCCAAGAGCGGTGGCTGAGAGGGTGCGGGGAGCAGCCCGCGTCCTGGTCTGTCAGGTGGCTGTCGGCTGGCAGAACGGCCTGGGGCACGTTCTCGTTAGCTTGGGGAGATGGGTCGTTGTCACCCATGTGATAACGGGACGCGAGACCTGCTCTGTGGAGCTGGACCGAGGCATGCTTCCGCGATCGCTCCCTGTCGTGTTTCGTGCTCCTGTAAGCCTTCCCTTTGGGTTTCTCTCTGCAGCATCTATGACCTCGCGTTTAAACCCGATGGGACGCAACTGATCATTGCAGCGGGAAACAGACTGCTGGTAGGAGAGCGCTTTAAGTTTTCCCAACGGCAGCAATATGGTGGGGGCTTGACATGCATTCAGTTAATCTGTTGAAACAACTGTCAAGAGATCTCTCCTTTCTTTGCCTTCCAACTCTGCCATTACCTGTTGGTGGCCTTCAATTATATATGGCCTCAAAATATACTAACATTTTCCAGTGTGCCGTTTTTGGGGGTTTGTTTGTTTTAAATGAGGACTCTTTCATGTGACTTTAGGCCAGGGCAAGCAATTATTTCAGGTGGAGGGCCGCTTAATGAGTTTTGGTGCACTGTCAAGGGCCCCATGGATAGTACCGCTCCTTGATGGTTGCCCAGCCCCCTTGTCACTGTCTTGGGACTGGACATCCCACCCCCCTAACTCTTGACCTTTCCTACTAGAAGTCCTTCCCCTTGCCCCCCAGAAATCCCCCTTTTGGGTGGCGGGGTGCCATCTTAGAACCAGAAAAAAACAAAATCATACACTAAAAGTCAAATGCCTACTATAGCATATTTTAATTTTACTACAAAAAATATTTTTGTCATGGTTTGGGTTTGTGTTGTGCATGTATATAGAGGTGATTGTATATATTGCATATAAATAAAATCTTATTTTTGAACATTATGGGGGGTGTATGGTGGGGTATGGGGGATGTGTGTTTGGGAGGTTGTGAGGGGGTGTGGCTGTGTGGGGGAGCATAGGGTATGTTGGGTTGTGTATATGTGGGGGGTTGTGGGTGCAGAGGGTGGGGGTGGAGACACCCCCCCCCCACCCCGCACTGCCCATGGGCCATGGCTCTGGCCAGCACTGTACATTACAGCAAGGGGCACAGCCTCCACCCAGCTGCCTATATCCAGAGCCTGAAACTTCTCTCCCATGCTGAGCATCCCCAACAGGGAAGGCACTTGGCTCCAGTACACGGGGCTTCCTCCCCTGCTGTGCGAATGCAGGGGCTGCAAGTGAGTGACTGGGAGCACTGGCTATACAGGTAGGTGCACGGAGGCTGTGCCACTCCTTGCACTGGCCAGAGCCATGTCCCGCTGGGCACCTGTGCCCTAAACTCCCCACCTGCTGCTGCTCCCTCAGCCTGCCAGGGCTGCACACTATAGGGAGTGGTGGGGGTGGGGTCCCACACCCAATACTGTCCCTCACACCCACATGCTTGCCCACCCCAGCTCTGCGCTGCCACCACCCCGTCCCCCTGGGCACGGGCTCCGCACTGCCACCAGCCCCATGCTTGGGGCTCCCTCCCAGCTGCAGCCCCGCCCTCACTGCTTTCCTACCTGCAGCCTGGAGCCGGGGGCAGTGGGGGGAGCTGCGGCAGCAGCAACTCTGCATGGAAACTGCACGCTGGCCTGCCTCGCTCTTCTGGTCACGAGGGTGGAAGCGAGTCCATAGGGTACATTTTTGGGTCTGTGTACATGTGAGTGCCTCGCTCCCATCCTCGTGGGTGGAAGGGCTGGGTGGGGCACAATGTGTCATCTGGCCCATGGGGCCCCTCAACAGTGGTTGAGCTGGATCAGGCCCACGGGCTGTATTTCGCTTGACCCTGCTTTAGGCCTAAAAAGATTTTGATGACATGAGGGAAGGGGTTAGTATAAAACAGACTATCCAAGTTAGCTGCCTGAGAGCATTAGATAAATGACTTTTGTTTATATGATCCTTTAACCTTTATTCTCCCATGACATAATACCTGGCTCTCAGTGCTTAGAAATAAATGCGTGCTCTAACGTTGAGGTCAGCAACCTAGAAACATTGCAACTGGTCCACAGACATGGGGCTTTGGTATTCAATCATGAAGATGTTTGACTGTGGGTCCTCTCCCTGTGTCACTAAGGGGGACAGAAGTAGTGGTTGTGACTGGGCCCTAGCACTCATCAGCCTCTGGCCAGGGGTGAATCCTTCTGGCCTATGGCTGGAAAAGGTTTTCTACCCCTGCTCTAGTATATTAAAAGGCAGCATCTACTTAAATGCTAGCCATTTTCAAAACACAAGTTAAAAAGTAGTTGTAGCTACTACAACTATTCTAAAATCTTCATGCCAGATTTTAAGGTCTTACTTATGTTTTTGTAGATATAAGTAAGATCTGTCTCTTTTTGCTATGTAAAAGGTTCATTCAAACAGGGGGAAACTGACTAAATGGGGAAACTGCAAAAAAACATGCACTTTGAAAACTTTAAACTCTTGTTTAGTTCTTTAGTTCTTATACTTCTAGGCCCCAGTTCCATAGAGCTCCTTGGAGGACTAGGGCCTTATATTATTCTTTTTTTATTATTATTATTTATATAGGTATATGATACATCTGATGGAACCTTAATTCAGCCTTTGAAAGGACATAAAGACACAGTGTACTGTGTGGCTTATGCTAAAGATGGTAAGTGACACCTTTCTGGCTTTCTTGGGGAATGCCCAATACCAGTAACTTCCTGTGCCAGCTGCTGCTCTGTGTACATCATCTCCTGAAACACAAGTAGTGTATCTGTCTTAGCAGGTGGGTTAATTCATTCAGCAGCAGATGAAAATAGTTTTAATAAAGCTAAGAGCCCACTTGCAGCCTGAACTAAGGCAGCTGCTCCTAATTCTGGTTTGGGACCTGGTGAGCAAGGACCATTGAATATGCAGCAGCATGGCACTGCCTGGTGCAGATATAGCTGTTTCCTTACATACTTTAATTTAGAAAAATGAAAAGTAATTGGTTTCTTCCTCTTTGTATTGCAGACTGAGCAGTGAAAATACCAAAGAGTTCTAATAGTCATACTCTGCCTTTCATCCTGTGGTTTCAAAGTACTTTATGAACCCTAGATGCAGAAGAAAGTTACCAACATAGGTCTCAACATAATGTCTCTGTAGTTGAGTGGGGGCTTAAGTGGGGCTCTGCATGAGAATAATAATATTTATGTCTGCAGTGCCCCATTGAGATCAGGGTAGCTTCATATGGATGCAGAAGTACAGCAATGTGAAATCAGTTAAGGATTGCATCCATTATTGTTTGAGCTCTAAAGCTCCAACTGTTACAAAGAACTTCCTGCATTCACTTTGGTTAAACTGAGTATTTGGAGAAAAAATTATTCTTAAAAGTGTGGGTTTCAGTACTATATTTAATTTCTAGGCAAGCGTTTTGCATCTGGCTCTGCTGATAAAAGCGTGATCATTTGGACTTCCAAGTTAGAAGGCATTCTGAAATACACGTAAGTGAGCCCTTTCACTTCCTTGCCTTCCGAGCCTACAAAATTTGGTTGTGGATTTCTGGTCTTAATGACTGTGAGTGGTGCTGGGAGAGATGGAGGACTGTTTTGTATGCATACATGTAATCAATGTGGCATTTACCATTTATTAAGAGGTTCACATGTAATCTGTCTTACATATTCAAGGCCAAATTCCTCTAAAGAACTACGCACAATACTTTCTAAAGCCAGTGAGATGCACAGAGATATTGCTGGTAAAATTTGGCATATCACCCTTAATCATGTTTTACAGCATGTTTTATTAATCTCATTTAACTGGCTGTATTGGATCTAGTCAACACACTTGGGGCTTTGGTAACATTCAGTTTCAGGTCATGCCCAGGACCAGGAGCCTCCTTACCATCCCCTTGCAGCTCCCCCTTACCTCTGGGTTGTTCTCAGCAGCCCTTCAGCCAGGCGATATTGCTGCCTGGCCTCCAGGCAGCTAAACTGCACTGTTTATATAGGCAGCCCTTGCCTCTAAAATGGCTGCCCTCATCAAGCACCTGGCGGCTGCCAGCTCCAGGCCCTTAAAGTGGCAGACACCCCCTGTGCTCTGCCACAGGCACCTTAGGGTTGCATCCAGATGAGTGTGGCTGTGTAGTATGTGGTGCTGCAGACCTGTCTGCGGTGCCACACATCGACATGCAGCCATTTCCAATGCTGCTACTTTGCAGCGTGGGGATGGGAGGTTGATTCCGGGAGATCCTGAGGTCAAAACAACCTGCGTCAAAAAAAGAAGGTGGGGCAGAGCATGTGACAGCAGCACACACCACCCAAAATCAGGCTCTGGCCAGCCGGAGTCATGTTCCAGCTACTGGCCAGGATT
>NW_005842097.1:604214-690426 GCF_000455745.1 Alligator sinensis | reverse complement strand
ATTCCTGCTTGCCTGCACACGCCCTTAGAGTAACTAACTCATTCAGAAATGCATAAGTTTTTGTAAGCAATATGCTACTTTATCAGATGTTATGAATGGACTAGAAGAGAGGAAGGATACTAAATAGAAAGGAATAAAGTAATTTTAAATACAGTGGATAAAAGAACATGGAGGAAGGAATAGAAGGAGGGGGCATTGCTCAGAGAGGGAAAGGTGGATTGAGGTGATCAGAAAGAGTAAACAAAGCAGTTAATCAGCTGAGGGACATAAGGATTAGGTTGGATTTCAGATCTGCTGTTAAAAGTTAGAAATATGGTATTTAAAAAAAGATTTATTGAATTGTGCTGATTACTTTGTTTTTAGGCATAATGACTCTATACAGTGTGTTTCATACAACCCAGTTACTCACCAACTAGCATCTTGCTCCTCCAGTGATTTTGGTAAGTCTATTTCTTCTTAGATGATTTTTATAAGCTAGGGAGTATGATTAAAATGGGGCAATTAATAATCCGTGAACAACATACAGGTGCAGTTTTTCTTTTTCCTAATGATAAATGTAGACCTAACATGATGCTACTCCATTATGTAGGGTATGATGAAAATTTAGAAAATATTTTATTTAATATCAAGTAACACTTAACCACAGTTGGAAAAAAGCTGTGTACTTCAGTGGCATAAAACAAAGTGTGTCTTGTGGCAATGCAGTTTTTCTTTTGCCACCCTTTAGAGATGCTTCTTTCTCCTTCTTTTATTTAGAGGTTTACATTTTTTCCCCCCCATGCATAGATAAAAAGCATTTATTTAAATGAGTTTCCCCAACATAGGAAATTCTTGTCTCACTGCAATGAAAGGGAGGTTTTATTTGCTCACTCACCTATTTTACTAGTTTGAAAGGTGGTTTTGATGATGAGGAATATAATTTTAATGTGGGGGGTGGGGGGTTTCTGGCGGGTTTTTTTTTTTTTATAAAGGTTTGTGGTCTCCTGAACAGAAGTCAGTCTCCAAACATAAATCAAACAGTAAAATCACCTGCTGTAGGTAAGTGTTAAGGAATCGATTGTCATTCACATTAAAACTTCTTTTTCTCTAATCACAAGAATATGAAAGCATTAAAACATGAGTCTGTGTAATTAGTTAAACATGCAGAGACAGTGATTAGGGGTTGGGAATTAGGTTCTCCATTGATTGATGTACAATCTTTATACCTACATAGGCAATATCATTGTAGTTGCTGGTAGTGCAGTAAGCTACATGGCTATCAAATGAATCCTCTGTGATACTTTTTTGTTTGTTATCAGCTGGACAAATGATGGCCAGTACCTTGCTTTGGGGATGTTCAATGGCATTGTAAGCATAAGGAATAAAAATGGTGAAGAAAAAGTTAAAATAGAACGTCCAGGTGGAGCTTTATCGCCAGTATGGTCAATTTGCTGGAATCCATCAAGGTAAGTTCAGTGCGAAAAACAAAAAAAGAGGAATGGACAAGTAAGCCCTGGTTTACTGGTTCCAGAAATCATTTTATTCTTTGTCCTTGCAGGCTTTTCTTCAGAATCCTGAGGGCCTTTGCTAGTAGCCAGTTTCCATTTCCAAATGTGTGTAAATCTGGAATTCATAGAAATCAGTGCAGATACTGTGGATTTAGTGGTGTAAATGAAAAGCAAACTACACCTAGATTCCACCCTCCTCCCCCCACAACATTAACATTCCTTTACATGGCACTTTTATAGGCATCCCTTCCTAATGTTCTAAAATCTCCATATAGGCTGCTGCTGATTGAAGAAAGCTTTGCCCTTTTTCTTGAGACTTGAATGTGCTGCCTTCTGTCCCTTTTGAACATACCTTTGAATATATCTACACCACAGCCAGTGTTAGGCATTGGTACTCTGTTAATGTGGCTGTGCATTTTCCAGTTCTGTGGGTAGCACATGAAGAACATGGGCTGTGTCTGAGCAGACCGCTGCCTGGTGCAAAGAGTTTGCAGTATAGACATGTCCTCCGTGACTAGCCCAGCGGTGAAGGTTTAGTAACTTTTTTGAGGCCAATTTTATTATTTGCTGTTTTACCCCTTTGTTTTTTCCCCACTGCAAGCTCTAACCCAGAATTGCAGGTGGGGGGATACTTAGTAATTTGTATTTAAGATAGAGACACAAATTTCAGAAATTCTAAGATGAAATTCCCAAGGTTGGTTTCTAGAGCTACCCACTTCTACCATATAAGCCCTATGCTGTATTTCACCAGGGTGCCTGATTTAAAAAAAAAAAAAAATTTTAAACATATGTTAATTAGGGGTGCACTTTTAACCATACCAGCCGATATCCTTGAATGCATTCCCTTGCTTGGCCTTACTGTCAGGTTCAATAAGTAGAAAAAGAGGGTACAAAATCCATTGAAATGTCTGGGAATTTTTTTTGTGGGGGTTTCTACAGAGAGGGAAGGTTATCTCAAAATAGTAGGGTTTTGTGGCGGGGGGTGGCGTTTAAAGACAGCTTCAGTAAGTTCTAGGGAAAATGAATGAACAATTAATATTGCAGTCGGTGGGAGAATTTCTGGAATGCTAGAGCAAGTGAAGAGGAGGAAATGGAGGAGGAGGAAGACGAGTCAATCCACAACTATATAAAGGAAATACCAGCTATAAAGTCCAGCATGTGCAGTAGTCAGAGTAGTGAGACAGAGGAAGAAGAGCATGAGGAAGAAGAGAGCCCTAGGGACACCAGCTTGTGAGTGAAACTTCTAGGGAACAAAACTTTTTTCTAGAGACAACATAGATATTTATGTTAACATTCAGACATATGTGCCCATACATCAAACAAGGCCACTATGATAAAAAACATTATTAGGCTTGCAAAATCAAGCTATCAAAGTTGGTAAATTCCAGAATTTGGTTTTTCTGTGTAACCTTGGTTCACCCTCCCTTGTGCATATGCATTATGATATAATCTCTAGGTGCATAAATTACATGGTATTTTTTTTGTGGAGGACTCTCTTGCATTCAGTAGACAGGATGGTTGGGCTCACTATTGACTGTTTTTTGTCTTACTTCTAATACCTTATTTATACTACACTTACACATTTCAAATCCTGGCTTGAGTAGCATCTTCCCTTTCCCCAGGCAGGTACATGTGGGGGGAGAGAGAGGGCATGACCAAGGACTAAAGTGGTCAGACCAGCCAGGGTTCAGGCACCTTCTAAGACAATGCTCTGCCTCAAGAATTGCAGGGCCAGACTTTATTCTCAGATATGCTGGTATGCAATCTGGTATAACTTCCCTCATCCACAGTTACTTTGGTGTTGCTGTGGATATGTCCTACTCTAGGGGAGATCAGAATCTGGCCTCAGCTGTAAGTGTAGGGACTGTTAACTTGAGCACTTCAGCAGATATTAAGTGCAGTGACAGTATGCAAAATGATCTGTTAATTTTCCTTTTCAAGGGGAAAAAAATCAGAAACATAATGACAGATGTGGTGGAAATGGTGAACCTTTTTTTCCCCCTCACCCAAACTGTTAGTTCCCTGGCTGTAAATGTTTATTACAGCCACTCCTCGCTTAATGTCGTAGTTACGTTCTTGAAAAACATGACTTTAAGCGAAACTATGTTAAGTGCATCCAATTACATTACAGTAGTTACCTTTTAGCAGGCAGTGGCCTAATAACATTGTGCGACTTTAAACGAGTATGTTCTCTAATAGATCAGTGGCGTTATAATGAAACAACATTAACTGGAACAACGTTAAGTGAAGAGTACTTGTATTAGCCAGGACATATGTCTGCTGTCCTCAATGTTTATGCTTTTTAACTTTCTACTTTCTGGGGCTGTAGCTGTTGAAGTTCTTTTAATGAAGTTGCTTCATCTCACTGCACATCTTGTTAACTTGTTTCTTATCCGCGTTAGAGATGAACACAATGACATCTTGGCTGTAGCAGACTGGGGTCAAAGGCTTTCCTTTTATCAACTTAGTGGCAAACAGGTAAGTTGATTTTTATTTTAATACCTCAGAAAAGTGAAGTAATTTTTACACTCAAGGGTAGAAAGATATATTTGTTCCTGTTCTGTGTTGTCAAATGCAATGATAAGTTTTGTTTTTTGGGGGGGTTTTTTTGCAATTTGTTTCTTAAGTCTTGTTTTAAGTCTGCATTGAAATATCCTTCCCTCCAGCTCTGGTTCCAACCAGACATAGGTGCTTAGTTTTTTCAGTTTTATAATGTAATTTTCTGTCCCAGATCCAGCTGCAGTGTGGGACATGTGACTGCAGTAAAGCTTTTAAGATCACCATGGTTTTGAACAGACATCTATTGGGTGGAGTTGATTTTCAGGTGTAACTTGGAATAATTCTCAAGGGTCTTTATTGTCGGTTCTGGATTTAGGACCCCAGATGCCTTGTTCGGGGCGGGGGGAGGGGATGGAACACACCCACCCTCAGACCAACCACGACTTTCCATGCAATAACGGGCAAATTTATTGATGCACAGTGATAACAGAAAAGAAACAATGCAAGCAATCAAGCAATTCTAATATTATAGAAGCCTACACCTGTCTTGTCTGTCTGTAACACTTTATTCGTGCTCTGACTGGCTGATGGAAACAAGTGCGCTCCAATTGTGGGGGAGCGCCGCCATGATTCCGAAGCTCCCCCACCCCTCTCCCTGCAAGAGGCAGAACAGCCGCAGCATGGGGCATTAGGTGGTGGCACTCCATCCCAGCTTCCCCCCACCCCCTTGACTCTATGGCTGTCATCGGAGTCAAAGTACATCTCGCCAGGACGCAGGCTTCACCCTGAGGTTCTCTTAGCTGTCAGCATGTCACTGGTCTGGAGGTGGGATGTTGAGGCCCACACCCCACTGTCCAGTGGGGTGGATGAGACAGGCTGGTGGTGTGCCCTCTGTCCATGGTGGCCTCAGAGAGAAGGACTTGGGCCCTTTTGTTACTCTCAAGTCTCTACTTTTGTATTCTCCTTCCCTCTTGATGACTCCTGATGACTCTTCATCCATGGCTATCACTGATTGGTCTCTCTGTTCGTCACACTGTCTACGTTCTGTTCTGTTCCGTCAGCATATTCCAAGCCCATCGCATGCACACCCTGCCCAAAACGGGAATTTCAGGCCCCCCCTTTGGTCTTGTGAGCAGATGCCACTTTATTCATGTTATGGAACAATGTGGTACATGCCTCCAGTTTCTCAGGCTGTGTGTGTATCCATTGGTCTTGCTGTGTTAGACAGCCTGTCTGCTTCTGAAGGCTGGGAAAACTGCGTGCGAGACCCAGGCTTTTAGAAATCAATTAACCCCTGCTGCCTATCCTACACCTATAAGCCAGTTCCCAAAAAGCAAGCCTTTAAATACCATTTTTAAGCCATCATTTATAACAGCCAATGCTTGGGGAATGTAAAAAAACCACATCACGAGCTTGGATGAAGGGATGGGGGTTGTATCAAGACATGAAGGCCAGCTGTGTGCCATCTGAACATTCCCATGTACCGTGGAGCTCATCTGGTTAATTTATCCCCTGTTTTTACTGTTTCTTCTATGATCTTTTTCTCTTGCAGATTGGGAAGGACAGGGTGCTTAATTTTGACCCTTGCTGTGTTAGCTATTTTTCTAAGGGAGAATATATATTACTGGGAGGCTCAGATAAACAAGTCTCTCTGTACACGAAGGATGGAGTGCGTCTCGGTACCATAGGGGAGCAGAGCACTTGGGTGTGGACATGTAAAGTTAAACCAGACTCCAATTATGTGGTAAGAAGACTCATTTCACTTTTATTTTTTGTTTGTTTTCTGTGAAACTGTTTAGCCATTTAAGGTGCTCAAATCCGGGTATCTCAATTCATAATGAGGCCTCTAAATACAAAAGGCATCAAGTAAACAACTGTAATACTGACTACTGTTTAAAATGGTCAAGGGAAATGCAGCCTGGTTGACTTTTTTTTAAATTGAAAATCTTAATTGCCTTAAAACAAATGTGGAGCCCCTTGTGATAGGGTGACTGTCACATTGTGTCTAGAAGTAGATGCACTGCATTTCAAAGTTTTAGTAATAAACCTTGTGGAGAATGTGTGGACTGTATATCCTATAATCTCTGTATGGCAGAACTCATGTTGACATCAGCCGACCCAGTGGCTAGGTACAGACAGTCAAAAATCCTGAGGCTGAATCAATTTTAGTCTTTGCAGGTTAGTCAGAACTGCACAGATTAAATTGAAACAGAAGTGAACAGACATTTCCCTTTGATTCAGGAAATGCAGCCACATGCCTGTAGTGGCTTAGACCAGAAGCCAGGGGGCAATAGAGCATGGCTCTCTGGCTGTGTGTTCATTTCCTCTTCATGCTGCCCCTGAGGTCTCTGGGATTTGCAGTCCAGAATTACAGCAACAAGACTCTGCAGGGTTGCTCATCACTTCCGTTTCCTGCTTTTAAGTGCCTCTGGGATTTGTAGTCCACAGTTGCAGCCAGCAGTAAATTTGAGCAGGGGAAGAAGAATTTAAAACCCCTCCCTGGCCCCAGACTAAAGCCGGGGTTTGCCTGGGGGGGCAGTTCCCTCCCCTTCCTGCAGACTGGGATGCATCCCCAGCCAGGCTTGTCCCCTACCCCCTTGTCAGCCAGCCCTCACTGCTCCAGCTAGGGAAGAGAGGGGTGGGGCCAGCTGTCTTCGGAGCAGCCAGCCCAGCCCAGGGCTGGTAAGCATGCTGGGGGACTGTGAATTAATTTGAACCATGAAGGGGTCTAGGACAAGTTTCATAAACCGGTGTGACCCAGATCGGTTACATCTCATACTACATTCAACCAGGTTTATCTTAAACCAGCTTCAGCCATTTTGAAACTGGTTTATATGCATTGAGCTTCTGTTCTGTTACAGGTTTAAACCAGTTTCTGATCACTTAAGTCGGTTTATTTGTAACTTCTGTCCCTAGCCAGTGTGCTAAAAAACAGCATGCATGATCCTTGCTCATGTAAACCCTCATCCTACATTATAAAGGTCCGAGAGTTATGCTATTGAAAACATGAATCCAAGTGTTATGTAAATGTTAACTTCTGTTTGTAGAAGTGTCATGTGTCTTTTTTGCTTGTCATTAATAGACGCATAGAGGTGATCATGTGTTTTTAGACCTTTTTCCTTCTGTTCAGGCAGTAGGGTGCCAGGATGGAACAATTTCCTTTTATCAGCTGATTTTCAGCACCGTGCATGGTCTTTACAAGGATCGCTATGCTTATAGGGACAACATGACTGATGTTATTGTTCAGCACCTCATCACTGAGCAAAAAGGTAATTTCACACATTAAAGTCTTAGCTTCACTTCTGTTGTTATTTGAAGAGCTGTCCCATGTTTCGCAAGCTGTATCCCCTAGAGCTTCCTGACAGTAGGGAAGTTGAAGCACACAATTCACAGGATGAAAATGCAAATACAAACTGGTGCTTATATCTCTGGAGGATCAGCACTGAAGGGCTAGTGAAAGACCTAGGGATTTGAAAGAACATTAAGAAAGGGAGGGGCCTTTTAAGATAAAATCTTCCTCTCTGAAAGTGTGAGAAGCTGTTATGGTACATTACATTTGTCAGCGTTGGTCTTATTAACAGTCTCAGATTTGTGCTAACTTTATATATTTTTTAGTATTTTTATCTGCTTTTTACGTCAGGAAATGAAAACTGGAATGTGTGTCATAACAGCTGATATTACTTGTGAATCAGCAAAGAATGTGTGATTTGCTATGTATATAGTGTATGTAGAACCAAAGATTATTCTAATAAGGGTCGCTACTTTTCAGTGTAGAAGTATTTCATCAGGATTAAATTTTAATGTAACTAGGCTTTAATATGATATTAAACTGGCTTATTTTCAGCCTTCTCTTTACCATGCTTTTTATTTTTTTTTTCTTTTCAGTTAGAGTAAAATGCAGAGAGCTTGTAAAGAAAATTGCCATATATAAAAACAGACTAGCAATCCAGCTGCCAGAGAGAATCCTGATTTATGAGTTATACTCAGATGACTCTTCGGACATGCATTACCGTGTGAAGGAAAAGATAGTAAAGAAATTTGAGTGCAACTTGTTGGTTGTTTGTTCAGATCACATTATTTTATGCCAGGTACGTGTTTGAAAATTGAACGAAGTCTGGGTGAGAGAAAGTGTGCCATTCATGCTTGAAGGCAGTGGTCGTAATAAGCAGTAGGGTCAGATTAGTATCTTGGAAAAAAATCTTTAACGGCTTATGCTATTAGACAATTTGATGTGTGGAGTAATGTAATCTGCCGTGCTGCTGT
Organism: Alligator sinensis; assembly: GCF_000455745.1. Taxonomy (NCBI): domain Eukaryota; kingdom Metazoa; phylum Chordata; order Crocodylia; family Alligatoridae; genus Alligator; species Alligator sinensis. Next base: position 682,177 of record NW_005842097.1, on the reverse strand, counting down.
AGACTGTTAAGTAGTAGCTGTATCATCTTTCAGGGGTCTGTATTTCATTGAGATGATTGCCCTACAGCCTAGGGATCAGTTTGTAAAGTTCTGAGGGATGTCTGCTGCTTGAAAAGGTTTTAGTATTTTCTGCATCATACCAAGAGAAGACTTAAAATAATTATTTTCAGTCTGTTACATTGATGTACTGTGTATCTGTCCATTTCTGATTTTTACATGTATAGTAGATGTCTGGACATATGCATTACCCGGTAGTCTTCTATATTTGTTTATCGTCATGCGGTCTACAGTATGCTCTTGGATTTTCAGGAGAAAAGATTACAGTGCCTCTCATTTAGTGGTGTTAAAGAGCGAGAGTGGCTGATGGAGTCTCTTATTCGTTACATTAAAGTAATTGGAGGACCTCCTGGAAGAGAAGGCCTCTTAGTAGGTCTAAAGAATGGCCAGGTAATTCTTTATAACCGATTTACCTCTCCAAGTACAAAACAAAATCTGTTTATAGTCTTTTGAGGAGACTAAAAATATTTAGTGCTGACCATGGAAGCAGTGTGATCTTGTATTACCTGGATACTGTAGGCCTGGATTGAGTCTAATCCAGAATTGAAAAAAAAACAAAACCCTAGTTATTTATATCCTTTGCCTATGGGCTTAGGTTCTTGATTTTTAGCTATGCCCTGGTAGGTTATCATAGAATACAAAAATGTTGTTCTTTATTTATTACTCATGCTTCCTAGGTGACTCTAGATCTCATACACAGTTCACTGATAACTCCTTATAAATATTGCCACTAGTGAGAATGGCCTTTTGGCATTTATTCTAATCTGGCAATAACCAGTGTCAAAATCAGACAAGATTGCATGTAATTTCTGCTACAGTCCCATTTGAATAGGGAAAATTTATATTTGAAAATTGTATTTGTATATTGAATAGGAAAACTATATATTTTTTTTTTCTTATTCTATTTGATGGGACTGTAGTGGAGAATTGCATGCAATCTTGTCTGATTTTTTTTTTTTTTTTAATGTATATAAATCATATTTACCCTTTTAATAGAGTAAAAGTTCTGTTATCCAGCATTTTATAAGCCAGCATGCTCCACGAACCTGCATGCTGGTTTGTAAGATAAAGTGAAACCGGAAGTGCCCGCCGTGGCACTTCCGGTTTCTCCGAGCCCCCATTGCTTGGGGCAAAGCAGCTTGTGCTGCCAAGCCCCCACGGCCCAGGAGCATAACGGGCTGTGCGGGATGACGCCGTGGGAGGGGTGGAGGGACGCCCCAGACATGGCATGAGAAGCGGTGGCCAGGGCCACTCAGTTAACCAGCATATTTTGTTATCTGGCATCCCCTGTTCCTGGGGGATGCCGGATAACAGAGCTTTTACTGTATCAACTTTAGGGAAGGTAAATGAATCGTACAATTAGAAATTCTAAATTGTTTATCAAAGATGTCATCTGTCATCTACATGGTCATTCAAACTATAAAATGTCACACCATGCCAGCAGCAGTTGAAACTTTCTTATAAATGTAGTTATTCAGTAGAACTTAAATAAGGGCTGTACTAAAATTTCTATTTAAGTGTATAGATTGTTGGCCTAAGTGTAATGACCTACATTATTTGTTCTGTGCTTGTCCCTGTAGTATTAATACATCAATGTACTTGTTCTATAGGTAGAACAATACATAATCTAGGGCCGTGAGTACGTGTAGAGTATGTTATGTTTTACATTAGTTTGTAAACAAGCCAATATTGCAGAACAAGGATATAAATGTTTTAATGCATTCTCAAATTGCCTTTAATTCTTATGCATGCTTGATAGTTTAATATTCAATAGAGTATATAATTACAGGTCTGTTTTCAACAACAGCATTAGTACCGGCTATTCTATTGCTGGTTTTTACTAACTGTAATTTTGACTAACTCTGTATTCAAAATGCATCCAGATTCTGAAGATATTTGTAGACAATGTCTTTGCAATTGTCCTTCTGAAGCAATCTACGGCTGTGCGTTGTCTAGATATGAGCGCATCCCGAAACAAACTGGCAGTGGTAGATGAAAATGACACCTGTCTGGTGTATGATATTCACACCAAGGAGCTCCTGTTCCAAGTAAGAATTCAAAACCATTACGAAAAAGGAAAGAAAAACTTGTTAGCACAAAATAAACATAACCTGATGAGTTGTGAAATATGGTTGGTTTTAATCTATTGAGTTCTCTTATCAAAATGCTCCCTTCACATAATATGTTGTCTAGTGAGTGAAGAAGAGATTGGAGGAGAGAGACTTGTGCTTTTGACCCAGTTCTCCCACATTTTTTCCTGGCTTGACCACACATAACTCTTAGAACATAACAGCTGCTTCCCTTTTGAAATGGTTCCATATGTACATGCTTCTGTACCCCATGTGGGAGAACTAGGTTTTAGGGCTGTGCAGCATTACATGTAACCCCCCCCTCCCCACCCAAAGGGACGATACTACTTTCCTCAGAGGGTATTTAACACAGTGTCTCTGAGCCCTAATCCGTTAATGTTAGTAAAGCGCTCTTCAGAGAGGATCTTGTAGAAAGAGCACAACATCTTTAAGAAGACCCTATGGAATTCTTTTTCTGCCAAAAAACAGAACCATAGGTTAAATGATTCTAGTACTCAGCAGCCTTTTATTGCAGAGAGACTTCAATCAAACGGGTGATCAGCAGAGCGTATGACAAACATAACGAGCAAAATTATTGCTACTGAATAAACATAAAGTTAGTACAGTGAAACTGTTTTTAATGTTCTAAGTTTAAGCATCAGATCATACAGAAATTAATTAAAAGAACTGCATATATAGGGTATAACATAATTAAATGCCCTGGGGGAAGGCCGTATATTAGGGAAGAACTGTTGCACAGCAGTTTAACTATTCTTGTAATATGCTTGTTAGGAACCCAATGCTAATAGCGTTGCTTGGAATACACAATGTGAGGACATGCTTTGCTTTTCTGGAGGGGGTTACCTCAACATCAAAGCTAGTAACTTCCCTGTCCATCAGCAAAAACTTCAAGGCTTTGTTGTGGGATACAATGGATCCAAGATCTTCTGTCTTCATGTTTTCTCTATGTCAGCTGTTGAAGTTCCACAGGTAATCATTTAAGCCAGTTTTCACTTCTTTTTTTTTTAATAACATGAAGATTTTAAAAAAGGAAAGTGTATTTTTTAAAAAGAACTTATCATTTTACCAGAATGAATGCTCTCCAAAGTCCCAGGATATTTATCTCTCTCATTGCTATTTCTGCACTTTGGCTAGTATAATATGAGCCATTTTTAAAACTATTGAAGTTCATTCACTCTAAATGAATCTCAGCTTCTTCCTCCTCTCTTGCTGAGGTGTTCTCTGACCTTGTTAACATAGTTGTCCCCACACGCAAACTTTTGCTTGCAGATGTATTTAATTTAAAAAATATATTTTATTGTAGGAACTAATTTTACTTGTCGTTCTTCTGCCCTCCTTAGGTTTTGGTTAGGCATATTCTTGCAAACTAATCCAGATATTTACTGGTTCTGAACCTAACAAAGCTCACAAGAAAATAGGGTTTGGAATTCAGTTATCTAGTTCCCTGTTTATATTTAAGAGACTACCATATTATTTTTCAAAGCTCTCATAATGTTATAGACTCTGCTTCTAAAGCAGAAAATGTAGATAGGTTCTGTAGTGGGATTATAGTAGGACTGATAAATGAATAACCTCATCTAGTAAGTCTTAAGAATTTACTAGTGTATCTCAATACTTTGCTTTTGATCAATATTTCTCTATGGTAATCCTCAGTCTGCACCTATGTATCAGTACCTGGAGCGGAAAATGTTCAAAGAAGCCTACCAGATTGCTTGTTTGGGAGTAACTGACACTGACTGGAAAGAGCTGGCTATGGAGGCTTTAGAAGGGCTAGAGTTTGAAACTGCTAAAAAGGTAAAGCATTTATTTGGATGAATAGCAGAAATTTTGTAATTTGTATTAATCCGTGTGTGGAGGAAAAAGTAACATACATTATATTAATAACTTCTGCTAGTATTTAGCTCTTCCGTTACATTACTAGAAGCTGATGTTCATATATCTGCATCGCCTTTTTTGTAATTTCTTTCTTAACAGTGTTATTTTTAGACCTTGTGCATATGATACAAGTGAAAAATTACAGTACTTCAGTTTTGTTCCTATCAAATCATGCAAAATAACCAAAATAATTTACAGTATTTCAGCTCCTGAATACAAATGATTTTCAGTTTCTGCTTGAGAAACTGGTAAATGTGTTAATAAATTAGAATACTTCTGCAATGGGTCCAATAAAAGATACCACCCACAAGAATTTTTGCCTTCAGTCTCATTTCAGTGTTGTATTTTACAAGATGTAGCACTAGGTGGCAGCAACGAATTGCTCAGTTGAACTGTAGCATTTGTCTCCCAGTTCTTGTCCTTCCATAATACCCTGCTGCTTAATGCTGCCCCAATCTTTTTTTCTTCCCCTATCTAGACTATATCTTGCACGTAGAGATTTGGGAGGGGGGAGGTTCTTAGTGTTTATTTCAGTTCTTTGTTACTAGTGAAGCAGGGCAACTTCCTCTCTTCTGGCTAGACTGCCCTGTTTTGGTGTGTGGCAGCTGAATTGTTAGATATTAGAGAACATTTTTTACCATGGGGTGGGGGGGAAACTATTGGTCCATTTCTCTACACCACATTCTGCAAAGTAAAAAGTAGTGAACTTAAAACATCATGAATATTTATATGAAAAACAAAATTTTTTAAAATGCATAAGAAATGGCATATAACAATAGACATCCTTTATATTACAGAAGATTTTTTAGAAAGCTAAATGTAATTTTTATTTGTTATTTTCTCAAATTGAGACATTGGCATAAATTCTTTCTAGGCAGCTTTGTAGATGACTATCCAAATTGCTAACCTTAAAATGAAGAAGTTCTAAGTGCCTTGTTGGAATTTTAAAGTAATGTCCTTTTAGAATTGGAGCAGATTAACATGAACAAAAGAAGCTTCTTGATATTAAAGACTCTCACAGTTCCTAGTCTGATCTGGTGTAAGCAGCATATGTATGTCCTCATAAGCATTTATTTAGTTGGAGGTCTGAAGGATGCTACTGTCTAAACAGTTACATTTATGGGTTTTAATAATTATTTCTGGCCAATAAACCACTCTTAACTCTTGCATGACTGCCATTTGGGAGTTTTGGTTGCACGTTTATTTTTTTGCAAATGCTGTTACACTATCTCTGTACTTTTATCATATCCTATCCTTCCTCTCATTTCTCTCTGCTTTCTAATATTTTTACTTTTTTATAACCAACTTTTTAAAAACTGATTTAGTACCTCAAGCATATGCAGTATACTTCATTCATGTTGGCATTTGTTTGTGTGCATGCCTAGCTGTTCAAATGGAAAGACCCTAAAATAGCCAGTCAAAATACACAATATTTTACTTGGTGTTTTCCTATCCCGTGGAGGACTGACCTACTTAAGCCTGTTGAACTCCTTTGGTGCTATTCTATTTTATGTAATGAACAATTTGGACAGTGCTTTTTTGTTGCTTATTGTAGTGCCTAGGAGCACCTACTATAGTCAGAATTCACCAGCGTACACACTGTAGAAATAAAACGGCATATTGTGTCCACTCTGTAGACGTGAAGGTGAATTTATTCTTCATTTCTTTTCTGCTGTTGTTTCCCCAATTTTTTTTTTAATTATTATTTGGGGGGAGGGGAGGCCATATAAAGCACCAAAAAATCAGTTGACTTTCAGACCCATCGAGTTGCTACTTTTTCTTTTTCCTTCTAACAGGCATTTACCAGAGTACGAGAGCTTCGGTATTTAGAACTGATCAGCAGCATCGAGGTAAAACAAAAAATATTTAATTTTAACCCGTATGTAAGAAATGCATTTAAGCTAAAGAAAGTTGTTCCTGGAAAGATCTTCTGCAGAACAATATTCCTGATTTGTTAAAGGAATGACAAAGGAATTCAATGTGAAAAATGTTGATTTGAAGTAGTGACTCAAGTTGCTGACCTTATGATTGAATTCTGATTGGAAAAAATATCAAGAAGTTAACCAATTGTGTGGGAATATTGAAACCTTCTTAAAGGAAAATAGGAAAAATATACTTCAATATTCAATTAATAATTGGTATAATACTATAGACTCCTGCAGCTCTGTTCAGAGTACTTTACAAACATGAGTTAATTAAGCCTTGCTCCACCTCCTCCCCAGAGGTAGGTAATTATAATTATCTCCTCTTTGCAGATAGGCAAATAAGCCCAGAGGAATAAAATGATGTGCTGAAGGTCTCATGACAAGTCAGTGACAACTGGAAGTAGAATTTGGAATTCTTGACTTCGTTGTTTTCTAATCACTACTTCGCCTTCTTTTCCGACTGTTTGATATATTTAATTATACAATAGCTGTGTTTATATGCGTACATAAAGAATCTCAGTTGCTATTCTGAACTTCCTCTAGGATTTTATGATGATACAATGTTTGTAGATCTATACCTGTCATAAAAGAAATTACACATGCAAATATTAATTGAAAGGTATGTCTCCAGAAAAGAAAGCACATCTTCCTCCCCACTTCTTCCAGTTTTTTTGTCAAGCTATCCTTGTTGTGTTGCAATGCCATGTGTCATTTCACAACCTGACATAGAATGAACTACTGCAATAGGAGCCTACTTCCCCTGCCACCCCAGAGTCCCACCGGGAAAAAGGGACATGTTCCCTGGTCAGCTGTATCCTCTTTCCTTTCTACATGCTGCTGCTGGTCCTGTTCAGGGTACTGCAGCCTTCATAGTCTTCATTTATTTGACTAGCAGACTTCCTCTTTTAAATGAAAACAGACTTTCCTTGGGATTCCTTGACAAAATTCTTTCATAGAGAGAGAGCTCAGAACACTCCATGGCTGCTCACTTCTGCTTCTATTATCTAGGGACTCCTTGGTAGGTTGGTAAGGGGCAACTAAGCACATGTTGCATCAATATGGAGCTTTCCTCACACTCTTGACACATTCCTGTGTCTAACTGGTGACAGTAAGCAATGCAAGTGCCAAATTTCTATGGCAAGATTATTCTGAATTCTGAGAGACTGAGTTTGTAACAACTCCTTTCAATTCAAGTTGCATAAGTGGAACAGTACATCTTGGTCAGTTAAATCTGGCCCTGCTTTAAGTTTGTAATTACTAGGAAGTTCTAACGTATGCTTAAATACTCCATTAAATTGGTACCTTAATTGGCAGGACAATATATGCAGATGTTTCTAAAGTTATTAAAAATATCTGTATTGAATAATAGGCTCTTAAGCATTGTTGATGTATTATCTTTCTGACGGACCATTCCTGAGCTACTTAACATCTAAAAACACCTTTGTTAATTACTGCTAGCGCTTTTCTGCTTAAACGCTGCTAGCTTGGCCAGATTCTTTGGGCTGGTTTAGTAGACAAAGAGGTGGATTTATCAAAGGTTCATTCGCTTGTATTAGTGTTTGTTAACAAGTATTAATAATATGTTGTTTTCATGGTCTTCCATCAGAAATTAAATTCCATCAGCTGCCATTTGATGATGTTGTTGTTGTTGTTGTTGTTTGTTTCCTTAATATTAATCATGATGAATTTTATTCCTTTTATTTGTAAAGTATATTTGCCCAACACCAAGGGAAAATATAATTACTCTACAGGTTTATCTGTTAATAAAATAAACCTGAGAATTTTCACTTTTCATTTTCTGTGGCCAGTTCTAACTTGTATCTTGCTTGTGATCATCTAGAGCCGTTCTTGTCTTTGTTTTTCCAGGAAAGGAAGAAGCGGGGAGAGAGCAACAATGAGCTTTTTCTAGCAGATGTTTATGCCTACCAAGGAAAATTCCATGAAGCAGCTAAACTATACAAAAAAAGTGGACATGACAACCTAGCTCTTGATATGTACACTGATTTACGCATGTTTGACTATGCAAAGGTAATCCTGGTTTTCAGCCGAGTATTAAAACACAAAAATTAATGTGATGCTGATTTTAATTGCAGAAGTTTCCAAAGAGCGATTCTACTCTGAAAAAGTCCTAGGTAAAATGTAAACTTGTGGCTCCAGCTCTTAGTAACTTGAATCAAATTAGTTTTGGCTTACAAGTGAAAAAGATGGATATCTCTTGTAGAAAAGCTTGTTTGTGCACTGTGGCTTCTTTCTCTAGATTCTGGTGTAGAAGGTACAGAGAAAAGCTATATATCAAACATGCTGCAGGGGTGTAGGTTGTATATATCAAACATTACATTCATGGAGTCGTTAGCATTTTAGTGGATATTTTTTACATCATGTTAATTGGATGTCCTTTTTCCTTGTGATTAGATAGCATAGTTATTTAGAACTGAAGCTTTACTTTTGGTGGTTTTTGCTTCCTTCCATGTTATCTTACTACAAAGGGCCCTTTTTATCTTTTTCTTTTCTCCTTTCAAGAGTAATTATTGTGTTACCCACAAGCATTGAAAGGGGACTGTACCCAAGTGACTACTTTTCTGAAAAAAATATTTTCATTAACCATTTTTCTTTCACATTTTGAATCTAACTACTGTTTAGTATGTCTTATGTACTGCTAATCTAGTATATTTTGTTTACCAAAGATTTAAGATTTAATCTGTTTGCATTTTTAACTGCATTCCCATGTAGTAATAAATTGTACACAGTTTGAAAAAAAGTGACCTTTTTATATGGCGATAAGAAAGCAGTATTAGGCTTTTAAGTGTTGTAATATTTCTTATCAAAATGCCTGAAAATGCATGCACTGTTTAATTTCATTCATCACTCATCACAGCCTCATTCTGTCTAGCACTAGACAAAGGCTTCACCATTACACACGCACACACTATTAAGCTTATGGAAAAAGATTTTTCTGTAACTCGAGTTACGGAGCCTATGAAATCTATGCTAAAATAAACACTTCAGGGCTCTGTTCATGTTAGTCTGACTTCTTCTCTTCTTGGCTGCAGGATCTTTGTAAGCTGCAGTATTTTGGCTCCTTTGAAACATAAATCTAAATCCTAGATTAAAAAGTTTCCCATCACTACTTCTATGAGATTTTTTTTTTATTCTTGGCAATAATCATTTCCTCTTAACCAGTTTGGAGCAAAGTCTTGTCCCATCTATCCAAACAGTGAATTTCAAAGGTCTAAGTTAGAAAACAAAATTGTTTCACTTGTTTCTTTGCTTTGACTTGACATTCAAACAAAATCGGATGATCTTGTCTTCAGCTGAATCATAGATGTGCCTAAGCAGAATCCACCTGTGAAAAACGTTATTGGCTCCGTTATAAACACAAAGGCTGCTAACAGATATGGAGGGAGAGGGGGGAAACAAACAGCACTTTTACTGGGAGAGGAAGCACATTAGTTCAACCTGGCTCCTCAGCATCTGTATAGATTGGGCGCTTCAGTGGGGCTTTTTGGCACGTTTATCTAAAGCTGATTCAATTTAATTGGCTATTAAATATAAATGCCAAAAAGCCCCACTGAAATGTGCAATCTATACAGACATTGGACAAGCTGGGTCAAACTAATGCAATTCCTCTTCTTGGCATGTGCTGCTCGGTGTGGAGGTGTGCCAAGCTGAAAGCAGTGCTGGGGTTTTTTGGTTTTTGTTGTTTGTTTTCCATGTCTTTTAGCAGCCACATTAAAGTCATAGTTACATCCCTTTTGGATATCCAGTCCTGGTGAAGAATTGTACCAGAATTCTCCCTTTTCTTTGGGGTGTGGGTTTTTGCTTGTTTGCTTTCACTTACCTCTAAATCTGCCAAAGGACTTTTCTGTCTTTTCTCCCTTTTTTTTTCCTGCCCTCTTGACTTCCTGAGTTTTTCAGTCTTGGATGATATTTCTGATTGATGGAGGCCTGTTGCAGTATGTAGTAGCCTGTTCTGTTAATGGCTGGAAATGCTTTTAATCTGTCTTCTGGTATTCTGAGTATTTTTTTTATCCAGCCTATTAATGTCAACAGATGTGAAACATTATATTGTGCTATGTCACATTGTGCTAGGGCTTTATTATTGGCAGAAAAGATTGCTTACTCTACCATAAATATATGTAAGGTATTCATCGTAGTGTCTACGCATAGTATTTAGAGTTGACATTTGTATTCTTATGCAGCAGATTCAACTAGACTAGAATGTCATAATCCAACTAATTCTAAGTAGTCACCATAAGGTCTATGTAAAGGAGCCTCTTTAAAACACTAAGTCTCTGTAGAGGAATAAGGGGTATTTGTTGGAGAGAAGATCCTATTCTTTGAGAGCCTTGTGGCTGCACATCCCAAGACTAGATGCATGCAAGGAAGTTGATGTGCCATCACTAATCCAATAGAGGACTAATTTAACTTCTAGAACAGGCTACTCCTTTCTTGGCTAGCCAAAAGAGTTTGGAACTCTGGTCCTTGACTTGTTTTTAGATACTTCCTTTTTTAAGTCTGTGAGAAGGTGGACAGAGTGAGAGAATTTACCAGGACAGCAAATGGGAGCACATACATATGCTCTGTAACTATTGGAACAGCAGTGCATGACTGCATAATCACTCTTTGGATTGGGGATTTCAGTGTTACTTGATCATTAGCTACTGATTTATTCCTGCATTTGCATTTGTGCATAGTATTCTCTTTACTGTATTTTTTAACTGAGGAAGCATATTTGGCTTAATAAAAAATAACTTGGCTTGTTTTAGCATTAGAAACATGACATAATGATTGCTGCCAAAAAAAAACCCTTAATCCAGAATGTTGTCTCTGCCCATCCACAGGATTTCCTTGGGTCTGGAGACCCCAAAGACACAAAGATGCTAATCACAAAACAAGCAGATTGGGCCAAGAATATCAATGAACCAAGAGCAGCAGTGGAGATGTACATTTCTGCAGGCGAGCACATGAAGGCCATAGAAATCAGCGGGGATCATGGCTGGGTTGATATGTAGGTTTTAGCTTTTTCTTGGATATTATCACAGTGCACACTGTACAATGTGAAATTTAAAATCTCTTTTAATTTGGGTGACTTGGATGGAAAGGGTGCAGACATGAACTTGAACAAGTCACTTAATATTCCTTTGAATCCATTTGAGGAACTGTAAAATTGGAATAATAGTGGTCTCTAATGATTTGGACTTTGCCTAAGGCTTGTGTAAGACCCGACTTCCAAGTTCTTAGTCACATGAATAAATAGTTGAATAGTGCTACTGTAGTAATTGCTCACAGGAATAACAACTTTCATGTATGAGTAAAGGTTGTAGGAACTGGCCTTTTTGGTATAAACCCTTAGAATACACACTGAAAGATTGCTAAGCAAAGCATACTATACTATACTATACTATAACATTATCATCATGGTAACTGTTAAAGGATAAGTTGTTTCATTGTTACCCCTCTTCCCTTTTGTTTTCAGTGAAACATGCGTGCAGTAAAAGGCAGCAATTTAATCAGCTGGATTTTTTTTCTTTTTCTAGGTTAATTGACATTGCACGGAAACTGGATAAAGCTGAGCGTGAGCCTTTGTCAAAATGTGCCTATTATTTTAAGAAACTTGAAAACCATGGTTATGCAGCAGAAACCTATGTGAAGATAGGTGACCTGAAGGCCCTGGTACAGCTCCACGTAGAAACACAGCGCTGGGAAGAAGTAAGCATATCTTTATTTCCAAATGGAATTATTTTAGAATTGCCATTTTATTATGATTTCTGATTTCCTCCAGTTCTAAATGCCTATATCACTTGAGCATGTTTTGATAAGCTACTGTCCTACATTTTCAAAACGCACTAGCACTTCCTAGATCATATAGGTGCTTATGAAGATCTTGCACTTAGTCTTTTTGACTGTTCAGTTAGCAAAGTAAAGAAAAAAAATATTTTTTTAGGCTCTTAAATTGTACTCTAATTCACCTGTATTTTAAAACTAAAGGATTTAACCAGTATTTATTCTGTATTTCAGGCCTTTGCTTTAAGTGAAAAGCATCCTGAATTCAAAGATGATGTCTATGTTCCTTATGCTCAGTGGCTGGCAGAGAATGATAGATTTGAAGAAGCCCAAAAAGGTAGGAATGCACCTATTGATATGGTGGTAGTAACTGAAATGTGCTACATGCTTTGGAGATGCAAAAATGGCAATTTGTCCTGGATCACTTGTAATTTCAGAACACAATATGGGCAAAGGGTGTGATAAAGGGAATGAATGTGTTCATGCTAATCTTAAAAGACTATGTATTAGCTTTGTTATAACAGACCTAATGAGCCTAATGGCTGAGGATCTGGGGTTTCCATTCTCCACAGAAAAACGCAGTAAAACCTGGATTTTCTCCTTTCAACGCAGGAAATGGTGGGTTTCCCCTTCAGGCTGGCAGAGTTCTGTTCTGGAGGAGGGGTTCTGGCTCCCTGTTGCTGCAAGCATTCCCATTGAGCCTGTGGTTGGAGAGTGACAGATTTGGGGGGTTTTAATCGGAGCTTTTGCAATGCGAAGGGGAGGGTTATCAGAGAATTTGCAATTTTTAAACAAAGGAAACCAGAATCCCTTCTAATGACATCTAGATTTTTTCCTGTCTATACCACAAGAGCCCAAACAGTGATCTGATGTACTATGTATTGCATTATTAATAATTTTTCATAACAGTAATATTCAGAACACAGTGGGTTTTATCCAGACACACAAAGAAGGGGCACCATCTCTGCCTTTTTATTTGGGAAGCTTATACGAATTGAAGTTTCATCCTTGCTTGCAAGAATTCTTTGTTTTGTGGATTTCTGTCACTTATGCAACTAGTAGGATACAGAATTTGCAAAATACATATTTTACATATTGAGAGTTCAGGATTGAACTTGAATGGCACAGGAGCTAGTGTAAAGAAACTCTATTTTAAGAGTTGCATTTACTGAGGTTTTCTTTATCTCCGAGTTCTTTATGATACCCAGCACTATAATACGAAAGTGTTGCCTTGAAATGTTACCAATGAACATCTGAAAGTTGAGTTGATCCCATGGAGTTCAGCAGTTTCCCCTGTTCATCCAAATGTCTAGTCATCAGAATGCTGTTTTGTTAGAAAAACAACTGGCTTTGCACAACTTACGTATATGCAGCAGTTGTGTTTCTATATCAAGTCCTCCGAGATGGTACAAAAGCCGCAAAGTACCTACAGATGCCTCTCGTGTTCCATTAGTATCGCTGCCTTCAAGTAGAAAAATACCAAAGTAGAATCCCTTTCATCCTGTCCTGGTTTTACTACATTGACTGTTTTTAATTTGAAAAAAATTAATTTCAGTTAATTGGTATAATCACGCTATTAAAACTTCTTTGTTTTGGCCTCCTTTGTAGCATTCCACAAGGCTGGCAGGCAGAGCGAAGCTGTAAAAGTGCTGGAGCAGCTAACTCACAATGCTGTGGTGGAAAGCCGATTTAACGACGCAGCTTATTATTACTGGATGCTCTCCATGCAGTGTTTAGACATAGCCCAAGGTAAGTAAATGCAAGACGGTTTACATTTGTTACCTGCTCCATGCATGCAAGCAAACACTTAATGAACTGTGATAGCTTAATTAAAACCTCTTGTTCAGTTGTTACTTGCTCTGTCTATAAATCTGAGTTTATGCTTTATTGTAATCCAAAATTAGATTGCATTGTAATTTTTTCTTTCTAGTCTTTCATCTGTGCTGCTTTATTATTTTTATCTTTTTTTAAAGAAACTATGTACAAGCCTCATAGTGAAGTCAAAACGGAATCACAGTCGCATCCTATAAGACCACTATATATCCTCAAGCCTGTTCTCTCAGCATACCACCTTGGCTAAAGTGATGACTTAGGGGCAAAAATTCTAATTAATAAAAGATAAAATTGTAAGCTACTTCTGATATTTAAATGTGGAGGAGATTAACTGGGGAGATGCTTAATAAATCACTTCAGCCAGTCAAATAAGAAAGTTAGTATTTTAAGTCTATTTCACTTGTGTAGCGATAATGAGGACAGGAATTGATACTGTTTGTTGCCTGGCACTGAATAAGCATCTCTTCAGTTGTCCTAATGCACTGTAGTGCTGCTCTCAAGTCCCTCTTGTACTGTACAGAGACTGCAGATTCTTCCAGATCGTTAACGTGGATAAGAAAAATACCATCAAACTGATTTGAATTTTAACCTCTAAAGATGGGGCTAGGTGTCTAGTGATGGAAGATAAACATGTTCTGGCAGTATGTTAAGCCATTAACCTCTGGCTGTATCAAAGCTGCTTGCCATAACTGTCTTGGATCTTAACAGGCTTGCTTTTAAAGCAGAAAATTGCACATAAAAATGGTAAAATTACATAACTATATTTTGTAGCACACTTAGTAAGTTGGGTAAATAATCTTTTGGAAGAATTGTGTTTATATTATGATTTCCCTAGCGGAGTAGCTCTTCTTACTGTTGACTGTAGAAATATCAAAGATTGTTGTACTAATGCCTTTCCCTTCTATAGCAAATGAACAGCAGAAGACTGAAATGTTACAGAAGTTTCATCACTTTCAGCACCTGGCAGAACTCTATCATGTCTATCACTCTATTCAGAGATACACTGTAAGATATTTACACCTGTAATTATGTTTTACATTTACTTAGTAATTTGCTGTGGACACTTCAGAAATAACTGGAAACATTGTTACTAGCCTACATTAATGTTTAGATTTCCCAAAGTGCAGCTATCTAATTTGCCTCTCATTTTACTTTCTGTTGTACTTTCCTGGCCCTATCAGTATCACACCCCCAAAACTGTCTTTCTGTGGTGCAGAAACAGCCTGGGCAGGGCTGTGCTTCTCATCTCGGTGTGCAGGAAAAGAGCTGGCTTTCCATCCTGAGCTCTGTTTGCTAGTAGAAATATGCTGGTTCCATTGTTTTGGGATCTCTTCTTCCATGAAGGTTGGAATGTGGGTTTTCCTGTAAATAACTTTTGTTGAGTGAAGCCCTCTTCCCTTTTTCTTCAGGGACAGGGTATGAGCATTGGATAAAAGGAATGTAAATCCAGCTGTTTGTCTTTTTTTTCTCAGGCCTTATTGTTATGGTTGTATTGCTTTAATAAAGCAAAGTATGGGAGATGGTAGAAGTAACTTGAAGTTTAGTGTTATGAAGTATTGCTTCTCTAATTTAAAAACCCCTTTTCTTTTTTTAATGCTCTAGGAGGAACCCTTCAGTTTCCATTTGTCAGAAACACTCTTCAATATATCCAGGTTTTTACTTCATAACCTAACTAAGGAAACTCCATTGGGCATCTCTAAAGTGTATCCTTCCAATACAAAACAATGTCGAAAAGTTATTTTGTAAACTGAATTAAAGGAATTTGTTTGGCATTGATCTGCGATACGCAGACCCAGTGTTGCAATATGTATGCTTCCTGGTTTCAGAGTCCCATTGCCATCACCTAACGGTAATATTATGGTGGATTGCCTTTAATCCCTGATGGGGATGATCAGTACTACCAAACAATCACGCACTTGAGGTCAGCTAGTCATATCTGTGTACATTAGGATAGGCTCATGGGATAGCAAACCTTGCTCTGTGCCACCCATCTAGACTGGTTTTGCTTTTGTAAAATGGCATCTTGGACATCCCAAAGCACCAGAACAAAGTGATTGGGTATGAACATGACCGTTCCCTGTTCACAAATTGAAAGGGAAATGGGAAAAAGACACAAAAATCAGACCCCAGAGAATTTAGCAAAACAATTCAGTACTGAGTGGCATCTAAACAACTAATTTTTATGTGACTGTTTTCTAAATCCATTGATGTTACATTTTTTTAAATTGCTTTGCAAGCTGTATACACAACTCTGCTAAACTGTAATTGCATCTGCAGTAAACAGCATCAAGAAGCAGTGCTGCCCAGTGGATATGACTGTGCAGGGAGTCAGGAAACTTGGGTTCCACTTCATATCCCCCATTCATTTGTTTCATAACGTTAGATAAGTCACTAGCTTCCCCTGTGCCTGTTTCCTCTCTTCTAAGCTGGTGGCAATAACACTGTCCTTTATATAGTGCTTTGAGAGGGATGGTTAAATACCTTTCTAAATGTTGCTTGCTTTATTTGTTAGCTGCTACACATTTGGGGGAGGGAGAAAAGACCTGTTGGCCAAAGACATTGAGGTAAGTCCAGCTCCTCTTGGTAGGAGTTGCATTATCCATGGGCTGGTTCTTTATCCTCTTCCAATCAACTGTGGTAATTAAACCAATATGCTTATGTAAATACACTTATGTAAACAGGTTTCTTTAGTTAAGGCTGCTTCTAGAGAACTAAGCTTGGTTGTGCTTTAATGCACAACTTCTCTGATTAAAAGTAACTTTGTTTCTTCACAAGTGCCATATGTGTGTTTGTTCCTTAATTCGATTATAGCAATACATTATTTGCATTGGCAAAGCAGAGTAAAGCTCTGGGCGCATATAAATTGGCTCGTCATGCCTATGACAAGTTGCAGGGACTGCAGATCCCAGCTAGGTTTCAGAAATCAATTGAGCTGGGCAGCTTGACAATCCGATCCAAGCCATTTCATGACAGTGAAGTAAGTTATATTGTGTTGTTTAATTATTACTCTGTGGTCTAGTGCAAGAAGCTCCATTCTCATGTCCAAATAAGCCTACAATACATTAACCGGAGGTCAGCAATTATATTTCTGCAGGAAACATTCCTTGTTGTTCTTCATGCATGAGTTTCTGCCTCTCTCCAGTCTAAATGAAAGCCTTCTTTCCATGGGCAAGTCCTATTATGTCTCTGTCTTGCAGCCACCTGCCCCCCTGCCTTGCTCGCTCCATTTCTTAGCTTAACCTTCCCTCTCAACTCCATATCAGCATACTGCACAGTTGGCTTGGGTCTTTCTCTGAGTCTGTATCCTGTTGGAGGTCATTTTTTCAGTTGGTCTGTCTAGTACAGCTCCCTTCCTCCAATGCTTTGAATGATTTGTTTTTTCCTCCCTTAAATCTTAATTTTAATACTTTTTTTGGGTCGAAGTCTGTCTCCGCAGTGTTCTAAAAAACCTGTCAGATGGGGTGCTTGCTGAAAATAAATTTGTATTGTGCCAAGGTTTAACTGAAAATGAATGTGCATCTGGCCACCTGAAATAATAGAAACACAATCTTGAGATGTACAGAAGTGCCTAAAATAATTGTGTAGTTTAAAAGAATAGAGATGAATGAATTGTATAACCTAAACTTGACCAGACCTTCAAGCAAAAATTATATTGTTTCAGTAACCTTTATTTTACATCCTTTTGGTGTACAGGGTACAGGATTCTGCTTCTGCTACAGCAGAAGCAAATAGAAGATTGTAGCCCAACAGTGAGGTAACAGCTAGTTTTAAAGGGAAAACTTGCTGTTTTACTGTGGTGGAAATTTATTGCGAAAGTTTTAAGGGCCTGATTTCACCACTCTCTTACTCCAGTTCTATTATTATGTTGGTTGTAACTCCTTTGATAGAAAGCTGAAGCAGCCTAGCATTGAATCAGGCTGAAAGCATTCAGAATATGTTGATGTGCTTGTATTTATCCTGTTTTCTGTGTGTCTTTGCAGGAGCTTGTGCCCTTGTGTTATAGGTGCTCTACCAACAATCCCTTGCTAAATAATCTGGGGAACGTTTGCATTAACTGTAGACAGCCTTTTGTCTTCTCTGCTTCGTCTTATGGTGCGTTGGAATATAAACCTTGACTGGGGACAAATGTGTGTTAGTTGTACGTTTTCTTAACATTGAATCAGTAGTTCCATGGCCAATAAATTCTGCCTCCCCGGCATTTCCCATGTAGCATTTTTTGGAGAAACCGATCTTTTCCTTTGGTATTGGTACCATTCAGAAAGTGCCATGTCCCACCCTAGAGAGTTGCCCTTTCATTGGTGGGTTATAGAGCACAAGGTTGAAAGCTGTATCCCGTTTTTGAATAAAACATTTTGGTGTCCAAGGCTGTATATGTTTGCTGTCTGCAAAATGGTGCTGCTTTGCTTGTGATGAGGCATCCTGAATGCTTGAACCCAAATTCCAACTGAAGTTATATTTTCTGTACACTAATTTGAATGGGTCAAGGAATCCCACTGCATAAGTCTGAGGTTATGTATTTCTTTTATATGACATGGTATTTCCTAGCACGCCTTTCTAAGTTCTTGTGGGTAACTGCTCTCTCCCTTTTCATACGTCCTTCAGAAGTATTGCATCTAGTTGAGTTCTATTTGGAAGAAGGGATCACAGATGAAGAAGCTGTAGCTCTTATTGATCTTGAAGCACCAAGACTAAGTAAGAGAGAGAATAAATGGCAAGAGATGACAAGTGAGAGTATCCTTTCAATCCAGAACTATCTTTGGTGATTTTAGAAAAAGCGTGGCAACTTGCAAGGCAACACTTCTATGTTCTTTCATAATCTGCTTTAGTCTCTTGAGTATGGTACAGATTCACGGTTGCCATAAGTTAGTATAATTCCATTATGTGTTTTCTTTTCAAGTTGCTATAACAACTGAAAAAAGCAGTAAAAGGAAAAAAAAAACACAATAAACCCAGGATTTTTTAAAAGCCTTTCTTTAGGAAAATCTGTTTTATAACCTTGTCAAGTATTTCTAGGTTAAAAATAATACAACTTTTTTTTTTTTTTACATATTTTTCATGTAACTGCTTTGTATTTTCCATAAAGGATGGTAAGTATGTGGCAATAAATTTATTCTTTTATACCCTTACAGATGCACAAGACAACAGTGTCTGTGCTCTAAAATTGTTTAGAATGTCATTTTGAAACGCTCGCTCATTGCAGTCTAAAGAAGAGTAAGAGACTGGAGGAGGAGGGTAATGCTAAGGTCACGCGTAGTTATGTAGATTAGTTATTGCTCTTAGTTTGCTGGGCTCAGCTCTTCCATAACAATTGCTATTTAGGTAAGTGATGCACTGTTCTTCCTGGATCAGGGCAAGGTCCTTCCACAGCACTATCTAATATAATCTGGGTATTGCTTTAGTGATATCTAAACACTCTGGCCTCCTCAGTCTGTGAGAAATTATGGGGTGAGAGACCTTACTTTAAACCATCGAACAAATTCTGTGAGTGCCAAGGTAACGCATCTTGATTTTAGAGGCGTCCTTGTTTCTTCCTTAACAATCTGCCTAGATGCTCAAAGTTTGAGACTGGATGACGACACAGACATTATTGAAGAAGACGATCCCTTTACAGCAAAATTGAGCTTCGAGGTGGGAGGCTTTCTTGCCTTTTTCAAGATAAGTAATTTGTTCAGTCAAATGTTGCTGTTATTGGTGCTGAAGACTGAGAAGGAAAGGTGTTTGTGCGTTGTAGTATTGTTGCCATCACACTCTTGTATCTCAGTTCAGGTGGCATCCCATAGTTCCTATCTTGCTACAGATCAGATTGTTAACAAGTTTAGTTTGACACAATGTAGCATCTGCAAGGCCTTTACAAAGTTTTACCAGGCTCTGTAGATCACAAGAGATGAAAGAAAGTGAATGAATTGGAAGTTGAGAGGGAAATGGTGACCTTCTGTGGACCAACCACTTTGTAAGAGAAAACAAAAGAGCCCCTTGCTGTATCTGAATGTATTAAAATAAATCCTCCCTCTCTGGTCCCTTCACCATTGATTATCTCTACCCCTCACTGCAAAAACAGATTTAAAATTTCAGAGAAGTTACTCTCAAGGTACACTGGAATAACTGAATATTTGGATGAGAATATGGTTAATTGAGGGGAAGTAGTATTTTTTTTGTATCAAGGTCTTGTGTAGGGACCAACGCACAGGCTTCATTGTGGTGGCATTTGTACCACAGCAAATAATAGAATGTCCTTGCCCCAAAAAAAATGAGGTATGAAAGGGTGGGAGGGAGGTAATGTAGCATGCAAGTAGAGGGATCAGTATGATTGTCTACATCTATTATATTAGCTTCACAATATTTTTAAGAGGTTTTGCTGGGGAAAAAAAATTTAAGCAGGAAATAGGAAGGGATAATGGAGCAGGCTACAATAGGAATATGAGAGAAGGAGAACTTAAAGTAGGTGGAGGCAAAGAGATTGGGAAGGCTGGAGCAGCAGCTCATCCACGAGGGAAGAGAATGTCCAGTGTAAAAAATTGTAGGAATCAGTGGGGTACTGAATATTTGTAACCCCTGGTCCCTGGCACAGCTGCTTATCTCCCTGTCAGCACAAGTTCCTGGCTGGCTCCTTCCAAAAGCTTTTCTACCGCAGTTTCACATGGCTGGGAGAGGGGTGAAGCCACTTGCAGCCTGATAACATCAAAGTGATGTCTCTTTCCTGTACAGGGCTGGGTGTGGGCAGTGTGTCTGGAAAAGAGGCATTTTCTGTCAAGTTTTGATAAATGCTGCTTTTTTGTTACTCTTAAAAAGGCCAAGGAAAAACCACTAGCTCATCCTTGTGTGCTCACTCACTTTACAGAGAGTTCGCTAATTTTCAAAATGCCTTACAACTGGTAACCATCATTTTTTTTTCTTTGGTATGGTCTGCTGCAGCAAGGAGGCTCTGAATTTGTTCCTGTCGTGGTGAATCGTGCAGTTCTCCATTCAATGAGCCGGAGGGATGTCCTGATTAAACGCTGGCCAAAGCCATTACGGTGGCAATACTACCGGTCCTTGCTGCCAGATGCCTCCATTACCATGTGTCCATCCTGCTTTCAGGTATGAGTAATGCTTTGATGGAAGCCCTCAAAAATCATTCTTCCTGTGAAACTACTTGAAATGACTTCCAAACACTAATTTCTAACCCTGGTTAGTTATTTCCTGGAGTCTCAAAGTTTAAAAAAAAAAAAAAAAAGTAAAATAGAAAAACAGTCTGAACCACTTTCAGAGAAAACAGGATGTCTTCAGAAGAGCTTGGAATAGCTGAAGCAATAGTCATTTTACATACTGGATGTCCTTATAAACCAGGCTTTAAAGTTGAAGAATCAAAGGAAGTTCGGCAGTTTCTCTTTCTGGGTTTATTTGATGCCTGCTTGTGTGGTTAATGAGGGCATCCAGCAAGTAAAATGACTGTTTTGGTTTTTTTCCTTTGTAGTTCATCTTCGTCGTCTTCCTGAGACATGTTCTTTTAAAATTCCTGATTGGGGGTGTGGGGGGTTATTGTAATAATAGTAAAAGCCTCTAAACTCTGCCCATCTTTAGAGGACAGTTGGTTTGCACTCCTTGGGTGAACTGACTTATGTGGTCTGTACACTTTATTTTAAATATTTGCCCCTGTTTTTTTCAAATTACAGCTGTTACAGAAAGCTGGGAATGAAAATCTTACCCCATCATAACAGTAGCGTATGACATTGGTTTCACTTGGATTTCAATTTTTCCCATATGTCAACCAATTGCAATATAAGTGGGATAACTAAATCTTCCTAATTCACAGATGTTTCACTCTGAAGATTATGAGCTCCTAGTGCTTCAGCATAACTGTTGTCCATTCTGTCGGAGGAGAATAGACGAGTCAAACCAGTGAAAAAGGCCAATGTTCATACCATCTCAGTGACTTCTCTACTGTTATGAGACATACTTGTGAGATTTGTAGAGTTACCTTGTTCTGTGTGTGTTCTCCCTCTTTCTGCTACTTAAGAAACATAGAGGAGCTGTTAAATGTCAAATGTTGCATTCTCCAAACGAAATGTTTATTTTTTTTAATGGTGTATTACAGAATTTATATTTATTGCTTTCTGCTTTGTACATAATCAGAGTTAAATGGAAAAATGTACATACATATATTTTTAAAGGCAAATACTAGGCCTCTCAAATGCCTGTTTTTCATAATAAGATGCCAGAGTGCCACAGACTTGACAGGAATATTTCAGGGTCAAATTCAGTCGTGAGATGATTCATTTTGTATCTGTTTATGGTAGGACTGGATTTGGTCCTTAATATGTACTTCATTGTTGAAAGAACTTCAAATAAAAGGGGCACTTTTTTAATCAGTGTGTGTTTTTTCTTTGAGAATTTTGCTGTAGTCTTTTCCTTGAAATGGAAATGCCCTAGGGATTGCACCTTTTAATAGAATATAGGCAGGGAACAGCATTTGTGATCTAAATAGGCACTGTCCTCATTAGTATTGAAATATTGCTTGAAGTTATAGGTATTGGAAGCCTAAAGGTGTGATTTTTCTAATCTGTGTTGCCTAATGCTCCTTAATAAACATGATGATAAAATTTTAGTGCAGACAAAATAAATTGTAATTCTAATGTGTCAGCTGCTCAAGGCAAATCCTAGTGTATTCACTGGGGTCTGCCCAGACCAGCTAACATGCTAAGCAAGTTGTCTTGTCTGTGGTAGGATTTTGTGTGTTAGCCAACAGCTATTGAAAAAACTCACTTGATTTTCCTAGTGAAGAAAAGTTTGCTGACTAATGGACAGAGTTGAATATTTATAAGTACTTATAAAACATGCAGGGTTAATAGGGAGGGAGACCAAAGACCTGTTTTCACAGAATTGTTATGTTAACAGCTTGTCTTCATGGCAGAGTTGGCACAGGCTCTTACTAAGATATTTGTCACTAATCTTGCCCTCATTCCCAAGTGCAACCCTCTGACCTCTGTAGTAGAGCTTTCAACCTATGCTAGCTAAACCATCCTGAAGTATAGGCTCAAATGTAAGTGTTGCCTACAGTGGGTTGGTTACCTTCCCACTGTGCAGTGGGACAAGGGCTAAACTGGGTCCTCCATGGCCATCTCACAATTTCCACCTGTGTGAAGAACAGACTATCCCTCACAATCTATCAAGTATGGCAAAGCAGTAACACTCACTGCAGCATTAAGAAGCATGATGATAATACCCTGGAAGTCCTGCCACC
The DNA here is from genome assembly GCF_000455745.1 of Alligator sinensis. Lineage (NCBI taxonomy): Eukaryota > Metazoa > Chordata > Crocodylia > Alligatoridae > Alligator > Alligator sinensis. Next base: position 659,393 of record NW_005842097.1, on the reverse strand, counting down.
ACCATTGGAGGCTCCTGCAGCATTTTATGTTGATCCAACAACTAGGGCATGGTTTCGTAATGTGGTTGCACACATCTGATCTTAGCTTGACCGGTCATGTAAACCCTGCAGTAATGACGTACCCTAAAAATTAGTTGCTTTATTTATTTCTAAGCACTTGAAGGAAAAGGTGATTAGGAACAGAGAGCATAGATTCACCAAGGGCAATTCATGCCTGACCAACCTTATTGCCTTCTATGATGATGTGGCTGGCTCTGTGGATGCAGGGAGACCAGTGGATGTGATGTATCTTGATTTTTAGCAAGGCTTTTGATATGGTCTCCCATAACATTCTTGCATGCAAGCTAAAGAAGTACAGGCTGGAAGAACAGACTGTAAGGTGAACAGAAAACTGGCTGGAACATTGGGCTCAGAGGGTAGTAATCAATGGCTCAATGTCTAGTTGGTAGTTGGCAGCCGTATCAAGTGAAGTTCCCCAGGGTTAAGTCCTGGGGCCACTTTTGTTCAATATTTACATTAACAACCTGGAAGATGGTAAAGAGTGCACCCTCAGCAAGACCCAGCTAGATAAAGCTCCAGCTGGGATTATCTAATTAGGGATGGTCCTGCTTTGAGCAGAGGGTTGGGCTAGATGTGACCTCCTGAGGTCCCTTCCAACTCTGATTTTCTATGATTATTTTTTCTTGATGCTATTCCACAGTGAGTTTCAACTCCAACTCATGGAGAGCCATGTTAGGAAGTCAGGAAAAAGTTCACCTGTTTGTTAGTTTAGACCCCCTGTTTTTCTGCTAAATTTGCCAATCTGGATTAATTGTGATGGTGATTTTAATGCTGTGGGTACTGGATTATTTTACTGCTGGACTATTGAACTCAAATTGGTTGCAGAACAGCCATCAGATGGTCTCGGCTGTGGATAGCTAAGCACCTAGAAGTGATAAGTCTCAATATTTTAAGCAGATTTTAAATACTCAGCTTCAGCATTCATGTTTATTACAATTCTGTTTAGCAGAAGTCTCTCTCTCTCCAGTTGGGCCATGCTGTACTTTGCTTACTGTGCTAAACTATTGGCCAGTGTTCCCGTCTTCTGTTCAACAACTATTATAAAGCAGCTGCATTTCAGAAGTGATTGCAGCAATTCCTGTATGTGCATTAAACTCCTTTGAAAAGTTCTGTAAGAATGACATAATGGTTTTTTATGTCTCTGTGATTCCTGATCAAAATTTTCTTATTTGCAACTTAAAAAAACCCTACCCCACATGCTGTTCTGACTACCAGTTTTGTAAACTGGGACTGATCTTTAAGTCTAGCTACGTTTTTCTGCCTCCTGTATCACAGGCTGCAATGAATACTATATAATTGGCATTTATACATGAGTCAGTACAGAATTCAGCTTATTCTCCCATAACTATCTCAGCTTTGCAAAGCCAACAAGAGTGAGAAATAGCAAGAAGAAATGGATAAAATTTATAACAATACAGGAGTAAGATGTACTGAGTAAGGAGGTTCTATTTTTTTTTTTTTTAAAGAGCAATTTTTCCTCACTGTAAATGCATTTTACATTTCATAAAGGCTTTTATAGAATCATAGGAAGTTAGGGTTGGAAGGGATCTCAGGAGGTCACATCTAGTCCAACCCCCTGCTCAAAGCAGGACCATCTCCAACTAGATTATCCCAGTCAAACAGATTTTGAACACCTCCAAGAATGGAGATTCCTCCACCTGAGTAACCTGTTCCAGTTTTTTCCTACTGTCCTAGTAAGAAAATTCTTCCTAATATCTAACCTAAACTTCCATTACTGCAACTTGAGACCATTGCTCATAGTTCTGTTATCTGTCACTCTTGAGAACAGTCTCAGCGTTTTTTCATGTCTCGGTGATTCCTGATCAAAATTTGAATATCCTCTTTCAAACCTGGAATTCCCTGGATCCTCCTTTTTCCCTTTCTTAAAATCCCATCCTCTTTCAAACCTCGCTTCAGGTAGTTGCAGGCTGCTATCACATCCCCCATCAGTCTTCTCTTCTCTAGACTAAATAAGTCCAGTTCCCCCAGTCTTTCCTCATTGGTCATATCCCCCAGCCCCCAAACCATTTTTGTTCCCCTCCTCTGGACTCTCCAATTTGTCCACATGTTTTTTTGCAGCGGGGGGCCTAAAGCTGAACACAATACTCCAGATGTGGCCTCACCAGTGTTGAATAGAGGGGAACAATCACTTCCCTTGACCTTCTGGCAACACACCTACCAATGCAGCCCAGTATGGTGTTAGCTTTCTTGGCAACAAGGGCACACTGCTGGCTCATATTCAGCTTATTGTCCACTGTAACCCCCAGGCCCTTTCCTGTAGAGCTGCTGACCAGCCAGTCAGCCCCCAGCCTGTACTGGTGCATGAGATTGTTCCATCCCAAGTGCAGGACTTTCTGCTTGTTCTTGTTGAACCGCATAAGATTTCTTTTGGTCCAATCCTCCAACTCGTCTAAGTCACTCTGAATCCTAGCCCTACTACTCCCTGCAGCTTGGTGTCGTCTGCAAACTTGCTGAGGGTGCTCTCTATGCCATCTTCCAGGTTTTTGATGAAGACGCCAAAGAAAACCGGGCCCAGGACCATCCCCTGGGGCACTCCACTTGATACCGGCTGCCACCTAGACATCGATCCATTGATTACTACCCTATGAGCCTGATGCTCCAGCCAGTTTTCTATCCACCTTACAGCCCATTCATCCAGCCCAGACTTCCTTAGCTTGCTTGCAAGAATGTTGTGGGAGACCGTATCAAAAGCCTTGCTAAAATCAAGGTACACCACATCTGACAGTCTCCCCGCATCCATGGAGCCAGTCATCTCATCATAGAAGGCAATCAGGTTGGTCAGGCATGACTTGTCCCTGGTGAATCCATGCTGACTGTTCCTAATGTAACCTAACCTTTTTCTCCTCCAAGTGCTTAGAAATGGATTCCTTGAGGATCTGACCCATGATTTTTCCATGGGCTGAGGTGAGGCTGACTGCTCTGTAGTTCCCTGGATCCTCCTTTTTTCCTTTCTTAAATATGGGCACTATGTTTGCCCTTTTCCAATCCAGGACCTCTCCTGATTGCCATGAGTTTTCAAAGATGATGGCCCATGTATGGCTCTGTAATCACATCAGCCAACTCCCTCAGCACCCTCGGGTGCATCCCATCCAGCCCCATGAATTTGTACACGTCCAGATTTTCTAAGTAGTCCCTAACCTGTTCTTTCACCACTGAGGGCTGCCCACCTCCTCCCCAAACTGTGCTGCCCGGTGCAGTAGTCTGGGAGCTGACCTTGCCTGTGAAGATTGGGGCAAAAAAAGGCATTGAGCACGTCAGCCTTTTCTGCATCCTCTGTCACAAGGTTGCCTGCCCCATTCAATAAGGGACTTGCACTTTCTCTAATCCTCCTCTTGCTGCTGACATACTTGTAGAAACCCTTCTTGTTACCCTTCTCCAAGTGTGCTTTGGCCTTCCTGACTTCATCCCTGCATGCCCAAGCAATGCTCTTATATTCTTCCCTAGTTATTTGTCCAAGCTTCCTTTTCGTGATTTAGTTTACTGAAGAGTTCCCTGCTAAGCCGAGCTGGTCTTCTGCCATCCTTGCTTGTCTTGCTCTGCATTGGGATGGTTTGTTCCTACACTCTCAGTAAGGCTTCTTTGAATTACAGCCAGCTCTCCTGGACTCCTCTCCCCGTCAGACTGGCTTTCCAGGGGATCTTGCCCATGAGTTCCCTGAGTAAGTCAAATTCTGCTTTTCTGAAGTCCAGGGTCCTTACTCTGCTGCTCTCAATCCTTCCTTTCCTCAGGATCCTGAACTCCTTTCCTTTGGATCCACAGGGGAGAAAGATGCTATATAAAAATACACCAAGATGTGACCTTGGGGTTGTAATAATATCTGGTGAATTTTTTAAAGATTTTGATCATTTCAAACTGCCCTTTGACATTGAGGCTGTTCTTACATAACTTCATGGTAAGGGGGTACTTTTGGAGGTGTCTAGTGAAGCTTAAAGACTGCCACCATAGATGACATTTCCTGCTTTGCCTTCTGCCAGCCACTATGGTGTGGATAACAGCATAAACCACATCTTGAAATTTGTCCCATACTTCCTTTACCCTATTGCTTGCCTCTTCCACTGAAACTCGCTACCTGCTCGCACTTCAAGCGCTAAGCTCTGAACAACAGTTGCTACCTCAGCAATGGCTTATTGCATCAAAGCTTAATGTGACACATTTGTGTATCCGGAAGATAAACCTTTAAGCCTACTGTATGCCTGGATATATGTGCTAACAGCTACATTTGCAATTAGATGACTGCAGTGCAGCTGGAAAGTAGCCTTGGGAACACGTGTGAAAAGTTAATTAAGCTGGAGTTTTGATGTGGGTAGTGTGCTAGCAAGAACCATGGTGTCTTTATTCAGGTTACCATATTGTATAAAAATGTGTGTTTAAAACTAATAGTCTCTTCATCTGTACAAATGTTCAAAGTGCCTATTGTCCTACTTTTTCAAGTGCTCTATTATATATAAATGGCTCAGTCTTCCCGTATTCTTGTCAGCCATAGCGGTTCTTGTGATAAAATCCTGTTTTCAAGCACTTAAAACCTTATGAAGCATTCATCTCTCAAACTGACGTGTTCCAGGGTTGTTCTTTGCTGAAGACTTATCTTCTGTATGCTCCTATGTAAAGTTTCAGCCAAATCCCAATAAAAGAATGGGGTGGCTGCAGCTGTCATATAACTTTGTCCATTTTTCTTAACTGGACTGCCTATACTATGGTAACCCAGCCCAAAAGCAGCGTGGTACGGAGCAAACAGACTAGATACTACCTAGAGCTGGACAGGCACTGCCTGGTGTTCTGGCTGTACCTGACAACCAACTGCAAGACCTTGAAGTAGTCATACCTCTTCTCAACCTTCACTTCAAAATGGTGTCGATTATTCTATCCCAGCTCCCAGGGGAGATGTGAGAATAAGTTCAGACTTGCCCAGCCCTTAAATACCTTAAAGTTCTTAACTAGTAACACAAGATGTAATAAAAGGGCAAAGGGGGAAAAAATCTTTAGGGTTTAAAAGACTAGGGCTGGTGTATCATTTTTAAGAAAATTGCCTTCTCCATAGGATAGTCTGCTACTGATTTCAGTATTTTCATTCCATTATACCTGCTGTCCTATTTTCTTGCAAGCTACTGGCCAGTGATCTTCGTTCCAAACAATGACTTAAGTGATGATGAGGACACAAAGAAGTTCAGAGCATGTGGGAGTTTCAAACAGCCATTTCACCTGTAGCTATACCTGTCTTATCCATTTAATAAGTTGAACTGGATGCTTCGGACAAGTTCCAGAGTGATCACCTGAGAGTTTTAAGGCTCCAGTCTTCTTGCAGATTAAACACAACCCTAGTATCAGCCTTGTCCAATGTACCCATCAGTGTTGAACAGTATGAGGGAGCACATCTCAGGGGAGAAGATGAGCATGACTCTTTGGTGGCTGTTGATGTTATGGTTAACACAGTACAGATGGCAAATAGATGAGCAGAGAGGATGACCCAACAGGAGAAGCAGGGTTAATGTATCTTTCACAGGTACATACTAGGGCAAAAATGGTCTGTGGCAGTTGTGGGCAAGAGCTGGTAGCACTGTGGCAGAAGTCTTTACAGAAGTCATTCAGTCCTTGACCTCTGTCCTGCTCAGGCTCCACCTGGTTTACCAATTGTGGTGGCAACTGGTGGGACCACCTGTTTGTTTCGCATGTAACCCAGGCCAGCTTCAGATTGTAACAATGGTCTTGGGCCAACCTACAGTATATGACCCAGAGTCCAAAGGCTGCAATTCTCCATACCAGTTCCCTCAACCTGCTGCATACAATGCTGAGGTGTTAGATTATAGTAACACATTCCTTAAAGCAAGGGGACAGAAAGGAGCTCCTGTTCCCAGATGTGGGCTCACAACTCATCCCTGCCACCTGTCTTTGAGAAGCTACAATTCAGATACTGGACAATATATTCAAAAAAAATTAAGCCACCACATAGACACACCTATACTTTGTCCTTCTACCTATAGTTCTGAGGCTGCTTTACAACCATTAAAGAATTCAACTTCAAAATATCCCTGTGGAATAGAGAAGTGTTATCCCTATTGCACAGGCAGTGAAACAGGCCTGCAGCAGCTCCTGATACTGGAGTCTTTGTGGGGTAGCTTACTTTTCTGAGTGCCCAGCTTGAGGCACTTGGGATCTGGTTGTCAGCAGTGCTGAGTACCTACCAGCGCAAGGGAAGGCAGCATGATCTGTGGTGGTCAGCCCTTCATCTCTCAAATGGGGCACCAAAACCAGAGCCCCAAACTTGGAGGTCAGTTCTGAAAATTTATCGCTAAGTGAATTAAGTAAGGCTGCAAAATAAGGAACAAAACTAATGAGGTTATGCTTCCTTGCTGGCTCCACATCTATGGTATACACAATAGCTGCATATTATACATAAGGAGTTCAATGTTCCCTGGTAACCACTGCACAGCGCAGAAACAGGTGTCACCTTAAACCTTCTTGGGAAAGCCAATTACCACTTGCAATCCTAGCTTGGATTATTATGATTAATAATGCTGTAAGTCCTAATCGTGCTGACACCAATGTTGAAAGCTTACCCAAGGTGGTACTTCATAAAGGGCGCTGCGCTGACAACAGTGTTGCCAGCTTCTACAAGTTTGAGGAAGAAGCAGAGATAGGAGGAGAGCAGGAAGAGGAGATCTTGAAAGAAAGCAAAAAATATTTGTAAGACCATAACACCTCGGAACCCGCAGCCATGAATGGAACAGAAGGTCCAGATTTCTATATCCCCTTTTCCAACAAGACTGGGGTAGTACGGAGTCCATTTGAGTATCCGCAATACTACCTGGCTGAACCATGGAAATACTCCGCGCTGGCCGCTTACATGTTTATGCTGATTATTCTTGGCTTCCCTATCAACTTCCTGACTCTGTATGTCACCGTCCAACACAAGAAGCTCCGTTCGCCTCTAAACTACATCCTTTTGAACCTGGCAGTTGCTGATCTCTTCATGGTCATGGGAGGCTTCACCACTACCCTGTACACATCAATGAATGGGTACTTTGTCTTTGGGGTAACAGGTTGCTACTTTGAAGGCTTCTTTGCTACTCTTGGTGGTAAGTTCACTAACTGAGTAAATAGCCAACTATGTTCTGTCAGAGTTCCCTTGAGCTGTAGGAAGGGGAAGCCAGGGCCAGGTGGAGGGGCAGGGGGGAAGACGGGAAGGCAGCAAAAAATGGCTTTCAATGCATCACCAAGACCTGGAGGCACTTGGAATTGATACTTTCAGGCTGTATGTTTGGCTTTCAGTGTTGTAGAAAAGTTATATTTCAGACAAGAGAAGTGTGGGAGGACAAAGAACACATGATGTTTGCCATCTTCCTTTACTGCTTTGGGGAAAACCCAGTGGCTGAAAATGGTTGAAACTGGACTGTGGTATTGAAATATGACCTGGAACAGTATTCCAAAAGTGGTTTTATGCCGACTTTTAACCTTGGAAATGGCAAGCCTGGTCTTCCCTGGTTTTGCTGGAAGAATTTCAGAAAGGTCCCAAGGTACTTTACTGTAGATCCCCATACTTAAATTGAAGGAATAGACTTAGCCTTTAAAAGTCATCTTCTCCCCCATGTGTCAATTGATTGAAATAGCTGTTTACAGGAAATGGTAGGCCTAAAACCCTTTCTTTTCTGCATCCAGTTCATCCTTCAGGCAGATAAGTCTGCTCAGGTCACCATCTAACTAGTTCTTTGGTTACCAGAGAGTCTTCTAAGGTAGATGAGTTCTAAAATGTATAGTGAAACACAAAAAACCTCCCAACATCTTGACAACAACCTCTTTACCTTTGTTTACCACTGGGTGGAAGGTAAGAAGGATGTAGACCCAATTTCCACTTTACTGTGAGCTTTAAAATATCCTACTAATGTTGTTCCCAAACCTGAGATATGCTGGGCAGAGGGCAGAAACCAATGGGTGGTCAATTCAGTGTGCATTCCCTAGCACAATCAGGCGCATGGAGTTAATAAGTAGCAAAACAAGTGTGGGGAGGACAGGTTGGACTCAAACATAAGATAAGATTTTGAGTTCCAATGGAACTCAAAATACTGCAGCAAAATGAGTGTACAATGGGTTAGGTCAGCCATTTATGCCTTCCTTCCCATGCTTTAATTCAGATTTTTTTTCACATACAAATCTTACTTGCATTCTTTGATCATTCAGAGACTTGTTTGGAATCCATTATCCAAGAAGCTTTCACATACAGGACAACACGCTTTTCTTCTGTTGCAAGCAGTATATGAATATGTGTGTGTGTGTCTCTTACACAGGTGAAGTGGCTCTGTGGTGCTTGGTAGTCCTGGCCATTGAAAGATATATAGTGGTCTGCAAGCCCATGAGCAATTTCCGATTTGGTGAGAACCATGCCATTATGGGCGTCGTTTTCACCTGGATCATGGCCCTGTCTTGTGCTGCTCCCCCACTGGTCGGATGGTCCAGGTAGGCATATTATGCATTTTCTGAAATAAGGCATCATCTAGGACAGCATTTTTCCATTCTAAAATTGCAAAGCCTGATTCCCCAGTGGCACCAGTGCAATGCCAGGTACTAATCTCATCGGTTTAATGGCAGGTACATCCCAGAGGGCATGCAGTGCTCATGCGGGGTTGATTACTACACCCTGAAGCCTGAGGTCAACAATGAGTCCTTTGTGATCTACATGTTCATAGTTCACTTCACCATTCCACTGACTGTCATTTTCTTCTGCTACGGACGCCTGGTCTGCACTGTGAAAGAGGTAGGTTGACCTGCTGGCGACGGACTGCCATCAAAAACTGCATGTGAATGCTAATGCCAAATTTTTGGAAAGCTCAGATGCAGCTTGGAACTCCACAGCTGGCTCCATCCCTGTTGTGGGAGGAGACGCCGTTCCAGCCTTTTTTTCCCCAACACTCTCCCATGGAAAGCCGAGAAAGAAGTTACCCGCATGGTCATCATCATGGTCGTTTCTTTCCTGATATGCTGGGTCCCCTATGCCAGCGTTGCTTTCTACATCTTTTCCAATCAGGGATCTGACTTTGGCCCCGTCTTCATGACCATCCCGGCATTCTTTGCCAAGAGCTCTGCCATCTACAACCCAGTGATCTACATTGTCATGAACAAACAGGTAATTAACAAGTGCAGTTTTTTCTTCAATGTATTTCATTTCTTAAAAGCTTGAACCTTGCTCATAGATTTAAAGGTTAATGTGGCATGAAAGGAACTTTTAAAGTCAAATGTGTTCCTATAATACACAGGGATGGCTCTATTAATTATCTCACTATCCTTTGGTATTACACAGATGTAGAAGCCGTCAAGCCGGTCTGCTTGAAATGATCCAACTACTTAAGATTTAACTAGGTATCTAGGCCTCTGTTCTGCTCTCAGCCACACTGGCTTCAGTAGGAAAGTTAGGATAATCCCGAATCAGAGTTGTAGCTAGTTTTAAGGAATGAGAAATGTACAGAAGATAAGATTTGGCACATTGGATGAACCATCAGTCCATCACATATAAAGTCTTACCTCTGCCAGTGACACTTAAATCAACTTCCCTACTTTGCCATCACTGCCACCTTACATCAGGAACGAACATTTCTTCCACACACTGGCTTCATCATCATCCCCTGCCCCAAAAGCATGAGCTTAGCCTAGGCTCATATTAGCAAAAGGTGCAGCATGTCATGCTCACCATTTAAAAATCAGCATTTACTCGCAGTGGTACTGGAGATAGGGCAGCATTTCACTCTGCTTATAATGGGATGTCGCTGTGGTATCAGAGATATGTTTCCATGCTAGCAAAGGTTGATTTTTAATGGCTACCATTGCCTATCCTGTTACCCTAGATTAAAAGAAAGGAAGGAAGAGATTGCTTTTACTTTCAGAACACTAGAATATTTGGTGAGAATACATTCTCACTTGTAGAACAGCTATTTAGTTGTGAAGCAAAGTAGGTTTTCTACCACCGTCTCATTATTAACTTTAACCTTTCTCAAGAGCATTTCAACTAATGACTCCCATGGATGGTGAAAAGGACATGAATATAACAGTGGGAGACAAAGGGCTGCTCACTGCATGCGAGAGCCGACAATTGTGTCTCCACTGCTCTTTTGTCAGATTTTTAGCTGTTAACAAATTGTGGTCCTTCGAAAGGTCAGATCACTCCTGCCTCATTCACAGCAGAAACTGCTTTTATTGCAAAAGCCCTATTCAAATGAGGATTCAATCCAAATCACACTAAAAAGAATGAAAATCTTTTAAATTGGTTCTTCTCAGAGTGGACTGACTTTTTAAAGGACATTTTAGTAGAGCTGACTTGGGTCAATCTTTGAGGCTCTTCTTTACTTAGAGCTCACTTTAATGCACACGCACGTGCAAGCACGCGCACACACAGGAATCTCTTTGGGTAAGTCACTGACCCATTTGATGTAAATAGAGAGTTCTCAGTGAATCTGATTAGTTGACCTTTGTCACCCTGGTCACCCCAGTAAGTCGACTCTCCTGACTTTGTGCTCTCTTCCAGTTCCGTAACTGCATGATCACCACCCTCTGCTGCGGGAAGAACCCACTTGGTGATGATGAAACTGCTACTGGCAGCAAGACGGAGACCTCCTCGGTGTCCACCAGCCAGGTTTCTCCTGCATAGATTCCTCCTGGAAGCAGCTGATCTCAGGGCTGGCATGCATTGTCATCATGGACACTCAAATCCCATCTGCATGAATGTAGTCATGTTACTGTAATGACCACCGCCACCTGCATCCAATTCACAATTGACCCAGCAGGACGGACTTTTCAGTTCTGATAATAGAAATTATTTGAACAAGGCTGTAAATATTTTTAAAACTTAAATACAAAGGGTTAGCGCCTCAGCTGGTGTAAATCAGTGTATATCCATTGACTTGTAAAGAGTTATGCCCATTTACACCGACCGAGTACCTGGCTCATCATCTCTAGCTCCGCACAGATGGCTGGATGTTCCCCTTTCACCGAATGGAAAAGATTAGTGAGACAGCAGCCTCAGGGCTCAATATATACCATGGCATCTGTTTTGTGCGTGACTCGCAGAGCCCATGATTAGGACAACCCATTGTAAAGAGCCAAGACACAGATACCTGGTAGAGGTTGAGATATATCCATGAGCCTGTAACCATAATCGGGGGCCAGAATGGTCAGGATATATGTCAGCTGTGAACATTTTTGAGCTCTTTCTAGTAAGAGATGGACCCCACTCACCATCACAAGAGTCCTGTGTCCTTGGGAACCCAGGGACTTATTTATAACATGGCCAATGAGGTGCATATAGCTGCTCATAGCAAGTTATTGCTGCTCAAGGGTCAAATCCTGCACCCCCTCCAACAGCCCAGAAGGCCCAGTAGATAATCTAACAGATGTGGCTCTGCCTGCAAAGGAGGGGGCAGGATTCAGGGGGTTCATGCAGCTGGATCCCTTCCATGTTTCAGAGCTGGGCTCAGTGGAGCTGCATGAAGCCTAGTGAGCAGAGGCATTTAGAGGGTTACAGCAGGGTAGGACATGGCCATTAGCAGCATCTCTAGAGTAATCTTGGGGGGTGGATTGTGTCCTTTCTTCCACCTCCCCTGCTTGCAACCCAGTAGTTGTGCTGTGTACAAGGACTTGGCTTTGAACCTTAAGCATCAGCTGACTTAAAAATGTCTTTTCTGTAGCATGTGATGTTAGGTTTCCATAGCAACATCTATAGTCATTTGGCTTCCCCCTGACTCCTCCCACATGTCCCTAGACCACACCCCTATAGTTTGAGCTCTTTATGGTTCTCATGTGGTTCACCTACCAATTTTCAGCTGTAATTTGATTTGGCATCAGACCAAGTAGGAGGTTTTGGCCAGTGTTTGTGCTTTTGAGGGTTGATTGGTAGCAAATTGCTACGCTTTTCTTCAACTCTGTAGCAAGCAAGCCATGGGAGCATATGGCTCAGAGACTTCAACATATGTTTTGAGCACTACAAGATGGCATATTGCAATTGTAGCAATGTTCTTTATTTTTATTTTTAGCTCAATTATACAAATAAGATGTTTTTCTCGCTGTTCAGTGTTATCAACATTTGAAACTATTTTTGTACGTTATTATCCTCTCTGATTTCTAATCCCATGCAGCTTTGCAAGGTCTGATAGGGAAGGTATAGAAACCACGCAAGTTAAACCTTTAATAAAGAGCAATTTGCAAGTACAATTCTCTCATTATTTTTTTATCGATACTTCTACATATTCATTGAAATCTAAAGATCAGAGGTTCATGAATCATTCAGTGTTTTGGTTAATGTCTCATTTATGTACTCAGGATCTGAAAGGCTTTTTTGGGGAGAGCAGAAAAGGAAAGAGATTTGATTGCCCAGGTATATTTCCCCTTACAGAAAGAATACAGTCATTGAGATGGTTGGCTGAAAGCCCCATCATGGTCTTGACAGTGGCCAGGCCAATGTAGCCAAGAGGAGGAGATGGCTTGCATTTAGAGCTGCTCTAGGAAGTAAGCAAAATGCCATGCCCTCTTCTGCTGCATCTCTCCTTTTGGGATCTCACAACATTTCTCTGCAGCACTCTTCAATGGAGAGATCCATCTGTTTTTGCCCACACACAACAAATATTTGAAGGGTGTTGCAGATCCACTGCCCTGGTTTGCAGAACATCCTTCATCCTGTGTCCTGCCTGACGGGAATTGCGTACCTTTGCCTGGGAGCTAGCTGTAGACCAAAGACGTGAGTTCACCTTAAACACTAGTGGAGTATCAGCAACAGCAGCACAACACTCCCATAACCTGCTCCTTAGAGGTGCTTCACCAGCAGCCTTGAAGGATCACTGTAGAAGTAATTCAGTGGGCATTGATCTTTCAGTTGCGGAGCCTTTATAAAGCAGACACCTGGATTGGCTCACAGACCCAGGGTATCTTTACTCTTTGTTTCAAACAACAGGACATACTTAACTCCAAAGGCCCCTGGTTCAACTCTGCTGCATTGGCTACGATGGCAGCTGACAGCCACACTTGTAAGGGGTAACCCAGACAGAATTTGCACCCAAAGTGACAGATGATGGAGGCAGACAGAAGAAATAAGTGAGACTGGGTAGCAGTTAAAACCAGCACTCTCGCCTAGCAGGCAGTGGCAGCAGTCTTGGATACAAGCCGAAGTTTTGATCGCTTCCTTCCAGAGAAGAGCTTTGGGACTGATCCCAGGAGCTGTGGCCCCCTGGGGAAACGTTCAGTCTTAGCTATTCCCTGTGAGCTGCAGTGCTGGTGTCACAACTGCTCAGCAGTCCTCCCTTTGCTGCTGAGAGGTACAGCTCCATCTCTTATTCCAAAGCAAAATCAATCCAAAGCAGAAACATCTGCTGTGGTTGGGGAGGGGGTAGAAGCTGGCACTTATTTTGTCCAGACACATCAGCTGCCTGAAGAGCTTCTGAATTATACCTTCCTTAACAAGGGAGGCTGCGATGCAACTGCGAAGCCAGTTCAGCTTCACCTGCATTGGTTTTGTTTTTGCTGGTTCCTTATAGACATTTAACATGAGATATCTCTGGGCAGATTTACACATTCCTAAACTTCTAATAAATGTATTGAATAAACCAGGAATCAAAGTCTCCTTCAGATAATCCCAGCATGTCCGTGAAGTCTTTGATCCACAAGTGATTTTACAAATGACAGCTGGCCAAACCATCAATGGTGCTATAAAGAAAACTAAGGACTCACATTTTATCCACTACAGATGAAATGTGGCCATCTCTAGCATGAAACTCTGATGATATCTCACAGTTATCAGCAACAGCACATGGTGATTTGGACCAGGAAGGGGAGAGGAACATCACACGCAGCTGAACCCCTGGGAGGAATGTGTGTAGGGCAGCGTGATGGTCCAATTTGAATCTGAGCAGGACTGATGTTAAAAGTTCAGAATTGGTAAAAAATAAAGTACCACACGTTCCTCGATGACCTGAAATAGCCAACAGCTCAGTTCTCATATCATTTTCTTCTCTTTATATGTCCCATAGAAGACAATGCCTCCCACAATACAAGGCACATGCTGCAGAAGCAGCTCAGGCAGAGTGGAGAGTGCTAGAAGCACACGAATGGGTGAGGATTGTATCAAGTCACCGAAGACAACAGCACAACTCGGCTGGGTGATAGCATCTGCTGCAGGTGTTAGCTGAGGATGAGCAGAGATTGCTCTTTATTTTGGTGAGTTTCACCAGAAAGACCCAAGCGTAAGGTGAGAAGACCACATCTCTGCCCCTTGCCGGAGTCCACAGGGTATGGGTTTGTACCGCGTTTGCAGCATGTCAAGACTATTGTCAAAAAAACAAGCCCTGCCCACTTGACCCTGCTTCACGTTCACCCCCAAAACACTGTGCAGTAGCTTTACAGTGTGGTCAGGGATGCTCCCAGGATCTCAGTCCAGGGATTGCTCCCAAGATCATCATGGGGCATGCACACCACCCCTCGAATAGCAAACACACAAGTTATTTTCAGAGTGCAACACACCTGCAGGGGGTAGGGCAGGTCTCTTAGCAGTGGTCTCAGGGCCTCTGCGGACACGGTATGGACCCACCCTGGGGCTGTCTGAAATGCTAGTTTGGAAGCCTCATTTACTCCTTCTATCTGAGCACATGCTCCCTTCAGCTCGTGCAATCTCTCTCTCTCTTTCTCTCTGAGCTGCTGAGTTACATGCCTGCAGAGACCAGCCTCTGGCCAGCACTGGCACGTTCCACTTACACGCGTAAGCAGGTGCAGTGAAGGCTGCAGCTCAGGCTCCTGCTGGTGCTCCCCAATCCTGGTTTCTCACATCCTTACTGTTCCCATCTGGGTGCCCCTGGAGCTCAGAGACTGCCAAAATGCATTAGACAAATGGGGATTATGACAGAGCCAGCAAACTCATTATGGACCTAGTCCAGGCCTAAGTGTTTCTGGTGCGGTGCTTAGGGCTTTGGCTCCGCTGGGGTGAGCGGCTGGCAAGGCCAGCCAGCAGGGTGCAGGCACAAACCTCCTGTGCCCCTGGAGAAGGGAAAACATAGGACTGGCACTCTGGCCTCACCCAGCCTGGGGTGCTCTTTGCCAACAACTTCCAGCTCATCCTCAGTGTCCTTCGTTTCCCTTGCTGCCTCCTTAGCTCAGTCTCTGTGCACAGAGAACAGGTGCACTGGGCAGCTCGGGGCTCCCACAACACAAACCTCTGCCCAGGGGCATGTGTGGACAGACTCACCCCACCCAGGCATCCCACAGCCGCTTGGTGCCAGGACCTGACTCCCTGTGCAGCTCACCTGCTCCAATGAATGCCAGGATTTGAATGCCACATGCAGATGAAAGGTGATGGTTTGGTCTGCAGTGGAGAAGGCTCAGGTTTCGAGGGCTGCACCCGCTCGCCTGTTCCTCCGAACTGGCAAACTAAACTCAGCCCTGCTGCTGCCACCTGTTCCCAATCTCACTGGCACTGGGACTTGAATGAGAATAATTAGCAGCTGCCGGCTGCAGCCCTCTCAATTAAGATGCTAATCAGAGAAATTAGCAGGAAAGTGAGGTGAACCTGTGAATAAAATCTGCTTTGCAGCCAGCCTGGGATGGGCTGCCATGTGAGGCAGCAGACTGGAAAGTTTGCTGTAAGCAATGGCTGTTGTTGCAATGGCCTCCAAGCCAGGTAAGGCCTCATTTCCACCTGGGTGGTCAGGATTGGGCTGTCTCTTTCTTGTGTGTCCTTTGACTCCTCTGAATATGAATCTCGAGCTCTAATCCCTTCAGTGCAAGTGAATCCTCTTAGGGATCAAACTGTCATTATTATTTTATTCAACATAGCCTCTCAGAGGGAGGGGGTGCCTTGAATGTGGCTGGTCTTGGTAGATTTTAGGTAACTAAATTAACCCCCTGAGCCCTTTCTGAGTGATGGGTGAATAGGTGTGGACAGACCTTGGAGCACTTAAAAAGGCTTGGAGAAATTTAGCTAGTGTTGCCAGGTTCCCCATCTGTGCTCTGCTCTGAGGATGAGCCTGCTAGTGGGGCCTCCTCCTGGGGAGATAAATGTCCTTGTGGCTAAGGAGAGCAGCCCAGGGAGCAGAGTCCTATCTCAAGCCAATGCACAGGCTTCTTGTGAGGTCAAGGCCAGATTGCTAAAGGTATTTGTCTTCCTAATGGATGTTGAAATTGGTGTGAGCTGATACTTAAACCTCTCCCAAGCTTCAATGTCTCTAATTCACTTCCCGCTGCAAATGCAAAGGTTGTTTCCTTGGTCTGTCAAGACCTCGAGGCAGAGCTTGCCCTGCATATGGGGCTTGGTCAAAAAGGAGCCTGGCTTGAGCTGAGGGCTGTAGGTACTAGTGCTGTCATAACTGCCTTGGGTTTTCTGCTCGTGTATCTTCTTGCTCTGAATGGAAGCGAGCCATGTTCCTGAACCTGATGATAACTGTATTTCTTCCCCCATGCTCTCTCCTGCTCAGCCAGGGTGGCCAGGCTGTCCAGCATCTTTAACTGCAAAAGCAGGGGCAGCCACCCACCAACGCTCAGTATGGTGATTGAAGCGCTGAAGGCCCAGAACGAGAGGAAGGGCACCTCGGTCATTGCCATCAAGCGCTATATCCTTACCAAGTACCCGGCCGTGGACTCAATCCGGTTGAAATACCTGCTGAAAAAGGCCCTGACGAAGGGCCTTAAGGATGGGTGCCTGGTGAGACCCCAGAACTCCTCTGCTTTGGGGGCCACAGGAAGGTTTAAGGTGAGTTGGTTACTGGATTAACTGCTGTGGGCTGCATGGTGTTGGATGCCCATGCCCTAAATCTGTGGGCTGGACCCTGCGCGTTCTGGGAAAGGTGCCTGCCCAGCTGCTCTACAGCAAGATGCCAAGAGCTGGGTGAATGGGGTGACCCCCCTCTCTGGCTGGGAGTCCCTTGTCCCTTGAAATGAGTAGGCAGGGCTGTGGGCCTTGGGAAGGTTGATGGGGCAAGTGTCCCTCTCCTGAAGTGGGAGCAAAGATCACAGTTACACTGAAAAATCATGGCTTATCCCATAACGTTTTTCAGGCTGAAGGTAGATGTGCCTTGGCTATGGAAAGACTGGATGACATGGGGCCCTGGGTGTCCAGGGATGTAGCCAACTGCCCCATACAGGGCTATTGGGCGACCAGGGCAATAGAAGATGCCCATCAAACAATGGTCTGTGGCACGGCTGGAAGCTGTATGATGCCTATGGAAGCCTTGCCAAGAGGATGGGCTGATGGAAACTGCCTGCCTCTCCTTGGTGTCAGCCTTTGAACTATACCTGCCTGGCTCCAAGCTTGCTCCCACAGCGGCTGAGCCCAGCTCTGCAGGCGGTGATGCTGCTTTGCTCTTGCTTTTTACTAGTTAGCACCTGAGAAGCCCAAGCTTAAAAAAACATCGGGAAAGCTGGATCCAGCAGAAGGAAAGGGCCCCAGACCAGGGAAACCAGGAGCAAAAAAACCCAAAGCAGCTGCTGGGAAAGCTGGCAATAAAGGTGAGAGGGCCCCTTTCTCCTGCACTGCTCCACTCCCTCTGCAGAGGTTGGTGATGGGCACAGGCTGCTGGGTGAATTGACATGCCTCTTTAGAGCGCTGGTGTTGGCCCTCGGGGCCTGGCTCTCCAGCAAACCTGACCAAGAAAGCAGCAAATGCCTGAGCAGACCCTGGCCCCTCTCGGCTCCCAAGTCCCAAGGTTGTGATTCTGGGTCGGTGGCAGCCCAGCCCTGCAGTGCCTGACCACCCCCCCCCACTGACCTGGGGCACCTTTCTGCTGGAGCTTGGTGGCACCTCCAGCTGCACATCCAGAATTGCCCAGGGCTGACGGAGCTGCACAGTTCAGTGCCTCATTCACCCCAAAGCAAGTCGGGGTCCAGAACCTAGGATCCTACGCAAAGTCTTGAGCTGATAACTGTGTGCTCAAGGCTGCCGAACATGCCCCTGCAGGCCTGGGCTCCTTACCGTATGCAATGATGGCCACCGTGTCCTCCAGTCTGTGCCTGGACACAGCAGTGATGCTGGGCTGTTTCCCTTCATGGATATCCCAGTGGCCAGAGCTGCTGCCCAAGGCAGTGGGAGCCCTGAGCTCCAGCCCCTCCTTTGCCTGGGGGAGGCTTTGACCCCCCTCTCTGGCTGGTCTGGAGCAGGGGCCTCCTGCATTAGGCTAGTCTGGGCAGGTGTGGCCATCTGACCCATGCAGGCAAGGATCCATCACTGGGTCAGATAGAGGGGCTCCACAGTCATTGGCTCAAACCTGTGTAGGCCTTGAATGAGGTGCCTGAAGGCGTATAGGCCTTGCCTGCTCTCCTTCCTCTTGGTTGAGCGCTCTTGCTCCCAGCCCAGTGCTGACTGGATCCTGTCCTGAGGTGCTTGCCTCCTCTTGCAGGGGTCCACTCTGGACCTACGAGCTCGCACTCTAGTCCTTTTATTGGCTCTGGCCCTAGATGCCTGCTTCTTGACCTAACTTCACTGGTGCTACAGCTACCCAGCACTGCCTGGGCCTCAGTGGTTTTGAAAGTGAGCATTGAAAATCACTAGTTGCTTCTGCTGCCTCTATTGACCTCTACTGAACCCGTGCTGTAGTGTTCAGCTGGTTGCTTTAGCTACCTTCAGGAGGGAGTCTGCAGTGCTCACACTCATCCTTATTGATGAGCGTCTCATATCTCATGGTGTGCTGGAACTACCCTGTTCTACAAGGGGCATCTTTCCTGTAAAGTTGGGGGGGGCTATAGCCTTGCACGGAGTAGACAAATGCATGGGAAGAACCAACTCATCCTCCCCCAACATTTCCTTTCAGGAGATGCAATGGAGGGGAAACCCAAAGCTGAGAGCAAGAAACCTAAGGCCAAACTTGCCGCTGTAAGTACTGGCTGCCAAATGAAAGCTTCCATCAGTCTCCTTGATGAGCCTCAGAACTGCAGTGCAAAGGGAAGAGCTTGGGAGCAGCTGCTCTTGTAAAGTTGTGCGAGGAATATTGGCAAGGAAGCGGCTTCTTGCTGCGGAGTCCTGAAGTACTAACTCTTTTCCAAGCCGTGAAGGAAATGGGGGTGGGGTGGGGTGGGGGAGGGGGGAATATTTGATCTCCTTTGTTCCAAAACGTGTGTTTTCCATTGTGGAAACGGAGGGCAGAATTCAAAGCTGCCGTCTACTAAAACCACTGTACCCTCACCTTGCTATGGGCTTGTGGCTAGTTAAATGAGCAAGTGCTATTGCGATGATGAGTCTCAAACTCATTCTCTTGGTAGGGCCGGCAGAAAGCTCCGGGGAAGCCAAAGAGTTCTGATGGCAAAGCGATGCCGGCAAAGAAGCAGCCGCGTGCCAAAGAGGGGTCTCGAGGGAAAGCAGCCAGTGAGGCAAAGAAAGCTGCCACAAAAGAGAAGATGGTCCCAGGAGGGGATGACCCTTCGAAAGCGGAGGCAGGAGACCAGAGGGCCACTACCTCCTCCAAAGCCAAGGCGGCTCCTAGGCCGAAGAAGCCTACAAAACCCAAAGAGACAAAGGCTGAGAAGGCACCAGCCAAAGCCAAGGCAGCTCCTGGTGCCAAGAAAACCACTGTGAAGGGGAAGGGAGAGGCAAGGGGCACTGAGAAAGGCAAAGGGAAGAAGAGGGAGGCTGTCCCAGGTGCTCAGTCTGGCAAAGAGAGAGAGGATGCAGAAGGCAAATCCACCAAAGCTGGCAGCAAGCCTGGCAAGAAAGCAGGCTAGAGTCTCCTGACTCCGGAAGTACTCTTGGGAAATGCTTGGACAATGGCTGCCTCCTGCCTGAGGAAGATGGATCGGTGCTTGGCTCTATCCAGACCAAGAAGAGGGAGGCTGTCCCAGGTGCTCAGTCTGGCAAAGAGAGAGAGGATGCAGAAGGCAAATCCACCAAAGCTGGCAGCAAGCCTGGCAAGAAAGCAGGCTAGAGTCTCCTGACTCCGGAAGTACTCTTGGGAAATGCTTGGACAATGGCTGCCTCCTGCCTGAGGAAGATGGATCGGTGCTTGGCTCCATCCAGACCAGTTGTTTTGTTTGGTTGGTTTTTTTTTAATGATATTCCTCGACTGCTTTGATCCTGGCTATGCATGGGTTGCTCTGTTTTTAATCTCTGAATGAAGCAAACTGGTTTTAACTGTGTGCCTATTACTTGTTTTCCAATAAAGGTAGTCAACTGTTCCTGGGAGTAATGGTTTTCATGCCTGGCTTGCAGGTACCCTGGAAACTGCAGAAGACCTAGCATTAGCACCCCATGTCCCATATTCCTTTTTGCTGGGGTACTAGGTTAAACTGAGCTTGAGCCCAGTTGTGGAGTCTGAGTCTTGCTAGTTAGACCAGTGACAAATGCCAACTGGGTGAAATGGAGTGAGCCAGCCAAGTCCAGGGGGCAGAGTGCCAGCACTGGCAACCCCTTTTGTAGGGGAGTCTCTCTAGCATGTGGGAGTGCAGCTATCTTCTGACACCTACTCTGGGGAAGGAGGTAGTCCTTGTTCTCTTAAGACCCTAATGAACCCATTGGCCCCTGGACTACATGCTGCTTGTGGCAAAGCCTAAAGGTTATGAAAAGGTAAATCTTCCATCCCCAAACTAGTCATGCTGTAATGAGGTTCAACTTGACTGCAGCCTGGCATAGCCAAAGGGCTGCAAGCAAACGCTTGCCTAGGACACCTAGAAGCTAGCTTCCTGCTAGGACTGGCAAGGCCTGGGCAAGAGGAGGAACTTGCCACTGGTAAAATCATGGGAGGCCGGGATTCTGCCACTACACAAGCTGACCTCATTGTTGTCCTTGTGTTAATACCTTGATCAGCTTGGATTACAGGAGGGCTGTAAAAGCTGCTTTCAATCTATACCTGTACGAAGCACCTGTTAAGGGCTCATAGTGAGAAACCTTTAAATGTCCTGTAATAGACCCTAATAAAATAAAGGGTTATTTGGCTGGGCATAGCCAGTCTTCATGCAAGTGATACCTGCCAAGTCATACCCTACCTGTACTTGTTCTCCAGACCTCTTTTAGCTACTAGTGCCCATCAATCATCTGGTGAGGGTGCCACAAGGGAAAGCTCTAATACTGGAGGCTGGTATTGCTGAACTTGGAGCAATTGTTGGAAGAAATCAAATGTCTAGCTTGCTTTTGTCGGTTGCATGTTATGCAAAAGTTTCCAGGGGAAAGACAGGTAGTGATAAGGGTCAGACTTCACTGGGAGGGAGAAGTACTTGCCTTCTCTCAGCCTCAGTGCCTAAAGAGGCTTTGGATAATCTTCAGTTGGCCTTGTCAATGCCCTACAAGGCTCCCACCTCTAGGCAGAGTTAACTATTATTTTTTTTTTCTCAGCCTCAGTGCCTAAAGAGGCTTTGGATAATCTTCAGTTGGCCTTGTCAATGCCCTACAAGGCTCCACCTCTAGGCAGAGTTAACTATTATTATTATTATTTTTTTTTTTTTTTCCTCATTCTGTAGGGGCTCAAGTGAGGGGAGTGAATTCATTTTTCTCTCAGTTCAAATTCAATGTCATGTTGCTGCATCCTTAATTGGACTGAGGTTTGCATTCTCCTTGGGGGGAGCTCCACTGTAATAACTGCAACCAGAGATGGTCCTGGTAAACCTCCCGAGATGCGTAAGCCTGTTTTTCGCAGTCATTAAGCGCCAGCAACAATGTCGCACGTGAAGGTAAAACAATGCAGGAAGGGGATGGGAAGTGAGAGCGTGTGCACACGCCTGAGCACGGTCTTCCCTTCTCCCATCGGCAGGCCCTGTGCTAAGCAGCAATGGACTGCTTTCCAGGCCTTCCAAGGTGACCAGCCTGGAAAGTAATCAAATAGTTAGTGTTTTCCTTTTCTTGATCTTCTCCCAAGCATGTGTTTGCATGTGGGAAGAGAGAAGCCCTTGTTAACAGGAAAGGCTTCAATGGCTGTAAGCAGTAATGATCCTTAAGAAGGGCACGTCTGGATGCATGCATTTTAGCAGACCCAACAGGTCATTGCTGTTGAAAACCACGCAGAGCAGATGCTTTCTGGGCAAAAGCACATATGCAAGAGGTGCAGCCACAAGTGCCAGCGCAGAAGGGAAGTATTAGTGTTATACCCAGGGGAAGGCAGGGCCTTTGAACTTCCTCCATGAGTCTGGTTTAAAGCTTACAGACTTTCTTCCCTAACAATGTCCTGTAGCACCTGCTCCTAGCCTTTAAATGGCAAAGCCTGACCTCTGCCCCAGTGAATGGAAAAGCTGAGCCCATTGCTCCTGCTCACATCATAGTATATGTACCTATCTACCTACTTCCATCATCCCATCCGCCAGGGCTGTGGCCTTCTCGAGGCTCATGGGCAGAAACCTTCCCCACACCAAGTCTGAGCACCTTGTTTTATTACAAAGAGAAGTTTCCAAAGAATCTGCCATTTCCACCAAACAGCAGGGAAGGGACCCACAATGCCACCATGCCATAAAAAAAGCAGATCACAAAGGATTTGGGGTTGAGGCAACATGACACAACCCTCAGATTTCTAGGCTTGGAAGTAATGACCCTAAATGGTTTTAGTGAATATTTTAGCTCCTGGGGTCTGTGGGGTGTGCGCGCATGGTTGGTGGGCTTGTTTGTTTTGTGTGGTTTGTTTGGTTTTTTTGTTGGGGTTTGGTTTTTTTTGCTTTGGAAAAAGAATGAAATAAAGCATAGGCCACACTGCGCGTGCTCACCAATCCTGGCAGCCAGAGCCAAGCCATGCCCAGCACTTGATACCAAGTGCTAAGGAGCCCAGCTGCTTTCCAGTGTTGTGACATGGGGCCCTCCCCTCATGAAGCCATCTCCTTCCTCAAAACGCAAACCCTTCTCTCTCTCTCTCTCTCTCTCTCTCTCCACTGATACATGTCACCTGCAGCTTCCCCATCACTTCTGCGTGTGTTTCTGGCAGCTATTCACAGTTTGTAAAGGAAAAAAAAGTTGTTTTTTTTTGTTTTTTTTAAATCTCTCTCTCAGTAGCATGTAGCCCAGCTACATTCTTAAAGGTTCTGTTCTGAAGCCACTTGTTCAGAAAATACACTGGAACATCCACAGTGTCAGTGCTTCTCTGCTCTTGTGGGCAAGCCATTTGTTAAATGCACTGGAGTACGCGTGCAACTTGTTAAATCTCTAGCTACAGGAAAACAAAGCCCAACTGTTCATGGCAATGAGTCCTCCAGGAGGATGTCTGTTGGAGCCAAGGAGCTCAATGGCTGGCTTGTTCCTATCCAAGTGATCAGCTGGCTGTTAACGAGGATTGCAGACTCCCCTTTGAAACCTGCCTTTGGCGAGGTAGTAGTTTTGCTTTTAATTTGGCAGTCAAAGTTTGGTGCCATCAGCAAAGGCTAGAGCCAGGGAGAAAGGTTCAAGGTTAGTTTGGTTTTTCTGGGAGGTGAGTGTGGGCTTTGGATATGTATATCTGTGTAAAAGGGGAGCCCAGGATGAATGCTGGGATGCGTGTGGTCCTTCCCCCACCTGGCAAGAAGGGGCCAAGAGGCCTGGAGCTCCTGGTGATTCCCTTTGCAGCTAGATGGGCTGAAGGGATAATAGGACCCTGCGTGAGGATGAAACTCTGCCCTTATGTAAATCCAGAGTAACTAGAGAAAAGCTGCATTGAGGTGAAGGTGTTAATCCAGCATCATACCTGTGTAACTCCAGCAATGCTGTGGTTTAAGGCAGAACAGAATATCCCGTTTCCTCTTTGCTTAGGAGGCCAAAAATGTGTTGATCAGGCCTGTATCAACCTTGTAGCACCCACCCTAGATTAGGTGGAACTCTAAATACCCACTTGATGTTCAGAGGTCAGCTCAATTCTGTTCTGTGACAATAGTGTGAATGTGAAATAAGTCCAGTTAAAGTCAATGGCATTACTCTGGATCTGCCCTGAGAACAGAATTTGGTTGGAGTGGGGGGGAGGGAGTGGTGTGTGAGCCTGCACACATAGGGAAGATGTAATAAAGGGAAGGATAATTTTCCCTTTGACCCAGTCGTCTGTATTTTCCTACTGTGGGTAAATGACTCCTGTCACCACAGGGGTGAAAGGCAGCTATTTAGGGAAGATTTGTCAATTCCGCTGTAAACTCCAGGTCAGTGTGTGCAGAAACATCTGGGAAATGTGGGGAAGTGGGAACAGCTGCACTGGTTTGTCCTTTTGTGATGCTGCCTAATGTACAATGCAATCCCTCCAGCTAGATAACAGCCACTTCTGTTAGGGGTAAAGTGCTTTCACATGTCTTGACTACTTAGGAAGCAATCACATTGCCCAGTCCATGGGTTCCCCATATCGCACAAGTCTCAGATGAAGGAGTGGTTCTGTTTAAACGTACAGTACAAAAATAAAAGGCACAAAATACACCTAATGCAGCAGAGAGTGTACAGTAAATAGATTCCCTGGTATTTAAAGTACACAGATGTCAGAGGGACATTGTGAATGGGAGCCCTGATGGCCCTTGATATCTCTGTTCATTGCTTCCTGCAGCTGCCCCACTGCTCATGTCCATCATTACCACTTCCATAACTCTGTTGCTAGTCCACAAGGCATTTCTCTCTAGAAACAGGAACACAGGAAACCAATGGCTGCTTGGAAGCAGGTAGTCAGTTCACTGCGAGCATCACCTCTCCATTTCTGGCTTGAAAGAGCAAATAAATTATGGGTCCCAGGCAGTGCAGATAATGAAAGGGATTCTGAGCTCTTTGAAAAGCTGTAGGCAGTGTCTCCTTCCTCGCCAGCCCATCTCACAGGTGTGTGCGCCTGCCACTGGCTGGGGTTCAGAATGACCACAAATGACACAACCAAATATGTATCTATCTAAATATAGAGATGTCACTGAAAGGCATGTTCCTTAGCAAAGACAGTGCACTGGAGAAAAGGTCACTTCCAGGAGCAGGTCTGGTCCCGCACGCCAGCTAAGCCTCGCTGCAGCACTCGTAAATGTTGTCCTCCATAAGTGCAATCACTTGCTCGAACTTGTGCTGTAGCTGTGTGCGCTTCGTCGTGGGGTTGGAGTCCAGGGCATTCACAATCTGCAAGGGCAGGAGTACCAAGAAATTCATTCTCTGTCTCTTGGGTCCCTAGTCCTTGCTGCTCCCCCTCCAGCTCCGTACGAATCCCACTGACCCCTGCCAACTTCAGTGTGGGGCACGAGCAGAAGCGCAGGTCCCTCACAAGCAAACTGAGGTGCTCTGTCTCTGGCAGGTTTCATCCCTACTGGATGCAAATGTGAACCCTGCAGGGCCAGCCCTCTGTCAAACAAACAGGCCTTGTTATGACCACTTAGGCCTGGCCTTTATGTCCACATCCAGTGTTTGCAGCACGAAGGCACCTATGTGTCTGGCTCCTGGTCTGTGGATGCAGTCAGGCAGACACCCCCACACCTGCACTTACAGCCACCACGATTTGCAAGCTAATTTGCAGGCCTGGAAAAATGAGGCTGAGTGTCAGTGGTAGTGTCCTCAACCTGCTGATGATCTGACAAAAGACATGAAATACTGGGTTTCCCATGGAAACTGTAAATAGCTGTATGTTGGGGAGACAACTGAGGGGGCCAGAGCAGGGGGAGAAATACAGTTTAGGAAAATATGGCCAGCCTGAACCCTGAGCTCAGGGTGCTCTGTAACTGAGGTGGTGTCTTCCTGGGGACACTTCTCCAGGGGCTGAGGAGACACAGAACCAATCACCCACAAAAGGTATTTTCCCCAGACACAGCAGGTATGGAGCACTGCTTTCCCTTAACAACCAAAGCCGCTCACCTGAGGACGGTATCTCTTGGCGTACTTGTAGATTTCTGCCATGGCGACGTTTGTGTTAAACTCATTCCGGTATTTCTTCATGAAAAGAGACAAATAGGAAGAGTATTAGCATGTCACAAGTGGTGAAATGCAGCCCAGTCAGCTGGGCTAATCAATGGGGCAGGTCTGCCTTTGCTCTAAGTTCACCTTGTTTCAACATGGCTTTCTCCCTTCTTTGCTGTTCAAGGTATGTTAATACTTGTCTGGGGACTTGGTGCCAACGTGCATTCCAGGCACAAATAGGTGCCATCAATGGGAATTGCATTTGTTTATGCCAGCGGTGAATTTGGCCTGCAGTATCTCTGTGTAGCATCACTAATTCCTTGATCTCAAGGTGCTCCACAGTGGCGAGCAAGCACCAGAGCTGATCAGAAATGCCCAGACCACGTATTTTCTGTTGGAATTGGCCAATTGTGGAAGTTGAAATGTTTTATACAGATGGTCTGATGTTGACACAGCTCCCACAGAACCCAACCATAGTTTGCCAGCTGCAGAGGCTGCTGCCTGCTCACTAAGTGTGGCTCTCTGCTAACCCATCTGGTGTGCTGTGGCGGAGTCTAGGCTTCTGGGGTCCATGGCAGCCCACCAGAGGGATGGCTTTGAAGTTAGGATTGGCAGATGCTGGGCACACCAAAAACCAAGGAGAGCCAATACTTCCAAGCTCCCAGCTTCCAGGCTCTTTGGCACTGAGCTCCATGCTGCTGCCACTGGACCACAACCAGTGCCCAAGCTAGGTAATGTTAGCTTGGGTACATCCACATCCCACGGCAGTCTGAGCATTAACTACAGTGCACACGTAGTCTAAGCTGGGTTAGCTGATGTGGCTGTAGGTTATAGACCCAATGTAAGAGATGGTTCCTTTAAAGATTTTACCTTCACCATTTAGCACAGGTGAGGTTCAGTACTGTAGCACCTGCTGTAGTCCCTAACTTCCAGCACTGCAGAGCTGATCACTGCACGCCTTGTCCACAGGCTCCCAATTCAGCAATCGGGACAGGAGTACTCGGCAGCATGGAGAACCTCCTGTAGTGAAGTCTGTTTGGCACCACTGGGTGTGGGACTGGGCATCCCCTAGCTCTGCCACAGCTTGACATGTTTCTTACCCGAGACTCCTCGGCCAGGTGTGCATTCATTTCCTGCTCGCTGAGGGGCGGCATGTCATGGATCTGCTTGTAATACCGCTGCACTATCTTCCTGTACTCCGGAATCTCCTTGGCATACAGTAGTTTATTGGTAGGTGAGTCCTAGAGGGAGAGAAAGATTTGATTTTGTGCTGGCTCCAAGACTGAAAGTTTTCTGCACGGCTCTTGCCTTGAAACAAAATCTTCATCTACATCCACATTCAGGAAACAGATCAATTTGGGGAGGTGGGGGGCTGATTTTAAACAATGGTATGGAGAGTTCTTAATTGCGTGACTAATCTGCATGTACAACTGCTGACACTGGGCCTGTCAATCAGGGTACTCTTTACATTTATACACACGCAAGGTCCAGCTTGTTCAAAAAATCAGCATCCCCTTGGTGAGAGAGGCTCCACTTTTGAGGGTAAAATACTGACTCAGGTTTTAATAGAATTGATTTAATTTATTTTTAATTTGTTAATAATTATACGACTGTCTTATCGTGTGTGGGTGTGCAAATTAGTAGAGGGAAAGTAGCAACTGCATGTGAAGCATGTCTATTTTGGCAATACCATCTTAGCCTTGCTAGTGAGCCATCAGAATCGGTGCAGTCCTTTCATAGCCCCCTTCATACAGATGCCTGAGTAAACTGGTGCCTGTCCCAACCTCTGACACTTAAGTGTAAGCACACTCTGGGAGAGGTACCAGCTGATCACCTAGCCCAGGGAAAAGACAGGTCCCTGAATTGCACCTTGCAGTGACTTGGCGGCCTATGGGGCACTGCTGTAATATGCTACAAGGCACCCCTTACGTTCACAGCATTTAACACCCACTATCAAATTTCGATCTCATATGAGTGCACTGCAGAAATTCAGTCTATTCATATTCCTTGTGAATATCATTTCCTTTGCAAAGAAACCAACCCCAACCTGTTTGTGCTGTTCCTCAGTTTCTGCATATAGAAAGCGTCCTTTCAGTGGGAAACTGGAACAAGGAGTATGTATCCCAGTTCATTATATGCACCATACAGAAGACCTGAGTCTGATCTCACACTAGTTCAGTCCAAGGCTAATAGCTCATTGGGCTAGTGTGGGTAAAGCACACCAGTTTTTAGCCAATGGTACACAAGGGAGTGATGTGACCATCATCACATCTAGCTGCCTTTGCTTTCTCAGCCTGAATGACCAAATACCCCATTACAAGTGGTTCAGATAGGTGCAGTCCTTGGCTTGGGACTAGACTAAGGCTTGGACTTGTGCCTCCAGCGCTGTAGTGAGACACCTTAGCTGCCCTGCCACCACACCCCGCACTCTAGTTAATGATGGGAGCAGCTCCACAGGCAGCTGTGAAACTGCATCGGGGTCCAGCTGGTGTCAGTGAGTTGGGCCCGTGATGGCTTAGGTGACATGTTGTATAGTCAGGACACCTCATTTTTATTCTTATTGAGTAAATGAGAGCTTTATTCTTCCCACATTACTCAACAATCCCCAAACTCCAGTTATTGTTCTGAAGAGATTTCCATCTGCTGCCTGACCCTGCCCGACCTCTCTCTGAATCGACAGCTTGACAAGGACAAATGGTAGGTGTTTTGTAAGCGGCTGAAAAACGTTCACAAACCCAAACAAACAAAAATCAAGGGCTCATTAGATCTTCCTCCAGTATTAATCTCTCCTGGTAAAGATTTCCTGGTGCTTTCAATTTAGGTGGAATGTGCTGCTCTGGCACCCAGCACGGAGGGGCTGCCTCTGCATCACAAGCTGAACACGTGCCAGCATTGAACAGCAGTGAATTAGACCTGTGCTCATAAAACTTATTTATGTCGGGAAGTTTCATATGTCAACACTGAACCATAGAGAGAGCAACCTCTCTTTCACCCGCCCCCCACCCCAACTTTTGGCTTGCTCAGATACAGACCTTGGATCTGATCTCAGGCTGGGGTAAAATAAGAGTTATACTGAGGAAAAAGCTGGTGTAAGTGAGACAAGAACCAAGCCCTAACTCTCTAGACTGTTGCACGCTTGAAGTCCATTACTTCCAGGCTTTCACTTAAACTGTTCACATGGTAAAGGGTGGGGGGTTTCAGGCCAGTAGAAGTCAAGCCACTTAACAGGTCCAAAATCCCAATGGTGATTGAAGTAAAGGAATAAAAATTGTGCAAAAGGAAGCCTCAGCAACATACAATCTTGGGGGGGAACTGACATCTCAGCCTGGAGCCTGGCCTCTCTAAACCAGTGTGCATCAGGAGCAGCTTCTCTAAAAGCAGGGGTGCTACATTAGGGTAAAACCAGCACCATCAAGCAGAACCAGGTACACAGGGTCTGCAGATGAAGTTAAACTGTGTCTGTACTAGAAGAGTTTGCCAGCAGACCTCTAGCAACGTATGGTGTGGTCTACATTGGGCCCTTTCCTAGCATGGCTATGTTGACTGGCTAGCAAAAATTTTTCAGTGTAAACCAGGCCCTATTGAGACCAATGCACACCAGGCCCAACTTTCTAAGTGTAGACCAGCTCTAAAGAGGCCTGATTGCACACCAGCTGCCAGCACTCTTTAATGATTTTAATTCTCATCTCACTTCCGACAAATCCAGAGTCACTTGGCTGAAGTCACTGAAGTGAAACTGGGGTGAATGAAACATCCAGTGATGATGACAGTTTTACTTGCTGCACCACTGCAGCTCTCCTGATGCTGAAAGGGGGTGGTCTATCTCAGCAGGAGCTGGGGAGGGGCTCTGCCAATCTGTACCTTGCCCAGCTGCAAGTCAGAAAGAGAACAGGCATCAATGAAGGCCTGGGCAATGACGGAGAGGCAGGCGTCGATATGGTCAGTCTTGTCGATGTCAAAGACAAACTGGGGGTTCTTCAGAATGTTGACCCAGAATCGCAGAGGTAGGCTGCAAAGGGAAGACATCAGAAACACGGGTCAAATGGGCTTCTCCAGGTCACTCCCTCACAACAACAGAATTAGAAACAGCAATGATGGGGAAGCAACAGGGAAAGAAACTGAATAAAAAGTGTGTGTGTGGGGGGGTGGGGAATGACAACAAGACTTCTTATTTAATTGCAGTTTTAACTATGTGCTTTCCTCACCCTGCTGAGCTAGAAATGGGAGGCAGGTATTTTACAGCTAAAGGGAGGTTTCATTTTTAAGCTGAAGAATGAGGATCAGGCATGGTGCGGGCGTAAGCATCCTCCTGACCCAGGTACGACTGGTGCATAACATCATAAATGAATTTGCTTGTCTGTGCAGGGTCCAGGAGGGACTCCCACACATTTCCTTGACTTGTGGTGATAATCCCTGTCCTGAATATATGCTGGTTCTTATGGTTGGGCATGGGACTGGAAGAGTTTGCGATCTTCAGGGGTTGGTCAAGTCTCTCTCTCTCTGTCCCTCTCTATTCTGTCTCCCAGGGTCAGGCCCAGATGGTAACTGCCATGTTGTCCCTTTTAATCACTTTCTCCCTTGTCTTCCTACCATGGGTTTCTGGAAGTCTTATGTGGAATTTACGATAATTCTGACAAACGCCCTGAAAACACAACTTCCCATTAAATGGTTACAAAAGAAGCAGCAGCAATGGCAGCTTCCTTCCCATTGGTCCTTCCCTCACCCAGACGGACCAGTTCCAGCCCTGGAGAGCCTGGGCCTTTCTGCTGAGCTTGCTACTGCCAGTGCCTATAAGAGCAGAGATGGGTGCCCAGAGCAAGTTGTTGGGAGGCCACAAACTTGCCTCACATAGAGGCCAAGCATCTGATGGGAACAGCCATCCACTAACTGGACCCAGATTAGATGTGGTGGCTGGGAGTGAAAGGTTCTGCAGCTTATTAGCAAACATGTCTGTCCTGGCCCCTCAAAAAAATCTAATACTCAAATCTGCATGCACTTATATTAACTCAGAGGTAATTTGCAGGCATTTCCATACTGCTGACTTTCCCAGGCAAAAGACATTTTTTAATTGCCACAAGTTGGGGGTGCTTATTCCCCCTGCAGCTACATCAGGGATAGCTGTTCTTTCCTTTGATGGTGGGCTGAGCCTCTCCTCCAAGTTCATGCACTCTATTCTCCTGAACCTCCTGATTTTTGTGTTTCTCCCCAGTTAAAATATCTGAGCTCCTTCCAGTTTATCCCCTGCTGTCTCTCTCTCTCCCCACCAGGCTCTGTGCTCCTTTTTATGATCTCCAACCCTCCCCTCGGCACTCTGGGCCTCAGCTACTTATCTGCTGGCTGTACCTGTGTTGCCAAATCTTGTGACTTTATAGTGAGTGTTATGATACCGAGAGTTCTTCACACTGCCAACTCTGGGAGTCACATCAGTACAGCTTTCGTGACACGCAGCTTTCTAGTCTTCTTGGTTGCAGAGATAAGACTGAAAATGTCACCCTAAAGGTTCAGAAGCTAGAGGCAACACCTGTCTTACCCTTAGGTTTCCTCCTCATTTTGCTGTCTCTGCCCTAATGAGCACCCTGAGAGGCCCATGTTTGCTACCCAGGTCTCTGTTCTTTCCTGTTTTCCAGCTCCCAGGACAAGCAGATTCAAAGCATGGGGCAGTCTCCTCTTCCAAACCTGTTAGTCTTCCAAATGTGCAAAGTATCAGGGTCTGTGATTCCCCTTTTCTCTGCTTGCTCTTCCAGGAAGTCGAAGAAATACTTGATGGCCACAGGTGGCTTGTCTTCTCGGATGCTGAGAATGGCTTTGAATAAGTCATCCAGAAATTTCTGCAGGGTGCCCTGTGGGATAAACACACACAGAGTACTGAGCAGGGAAGGGGAAAGCAGTGACAACTGAAACCAAGTTACAACTCCCTGAGGACTGGTTTTATTCTTCACAAGTAGGAGACCCTTAGCTGCCAGCTTAGTAAGTTCAGGGAGGAAGGAGTTGCAGAAGTGGAGAGGGAAAGGTTTGTTTGTGCACGGTGATATAATTAACTTTAGTTTGGATCTAATGTCTTTTGGCATTGAGGTTCCCTTTCTCTGCTGCTGGGATCTCACACATCTGTGATGGTTCGGCACAGTAAACAGAAGAGAATACTGGAAACTGCTGGCCATTCTTATGATCTGTGCTCCAGTTAAACATGCTGGGATTGAGGATGGGTGCCAAGCCCTGGATGTGAACAGCCTCAGAGCACAGGGAAGTCCAAATCTGAATCCAGATCAAACAAGTTCTCCTCTTCCTCCTGAATCGAACACTCCCAAGCTTGGGGGCCAGATCTGAATGCTGGGTTTTGACTCTCCAAGGTGTCAGAGCCCCTTCCCGGAGTGCACAGTCAGGTGAGACAAATTCTGTTGGTTGAAAGTGGTCAGAAAGTCAGAGAACCAGAAGGTTCCCATCTCCTCCACAGTATGGGACACTTGAGGACCCATCTCTACTCAGGCCAGAAACTTGATCTTGCTTAAAATAACACCTCACTTATCAGGACAGATTACAAACAGCACTTCTGCTTCCCATTACTTGGAACT
Source organism: Alligator sinensis (assembly GCF_000455745.1). Taxonomy (NCBI): domain Eukaryota; kingdom Metazoa; phylum Chordata; order Crocodylia; family Alligatoridae; genus Alligator; species Alligator sinensis. The sequence goes on along the minus strand of NW_005842097.1, from coordinate 627,026 downwards.
CACACAACCCCAGTTTCTCTTACCTTTGTAGAAAGCAACCGGGTCAGATAGATCTCTGGTAGGACTTTTTTTCTATGGCTCTGCCTATGAGACTTCTTATGTTCAGTAGATTCATCACTCGGAAGAACCTAGTTCAATGCAAAAAAATATACTTGTGATTCCTGCCTTTGGAGCATCTTGCACTGAGAGCTCTTACCAAATAAACTTGTTTAAAGAAATGCTGGGCCTAAAATATTCATCACTATCATAGCTTTTAGCTGAGTGTATGGATTGTTAGCAGGGAAAGAACTAAAGTGCAAAAAATATTTTCTGATTCCCATATGCCTCCTTGTTCCTTAGCCTCTGGCTTCTTTATTTTTCATTCCATCCAGGAAGAGCACACACCAACTGTCAACTATTTAAATTAGTCTAATAAAATATATCAGATTCACCCAAAGAACCTTGTCTGTCCTTGTTCCTTACAACTTTTAACAACACAAAGTGCCTTTACAGTGCTATGCAAATGTTAACTAAGCAATTCTCACCCCCTCTGAGGGGCAGGGAAATAGTATTACTGGTACTGTGATGTACGCATGGAGAATTTCAGTGGCAGAGCTGGAGTTCAGAGTCAGGCATTTCTGGCTTCTAGCTTCATGCTCAGTCCACTGGACCGTGCTGTTTTTCTGAACGCTCTGTTTCTCCAAGGCAGCTAGCATAGGCCACTGGCAATCACTGCTCTTTGCTGTCATCTCAGCAGCCTTGTAAGATGCATACTGTCAATTCCTTTCTCCATGTAGGGGCTCAACCATGCCTTTGGACCCTCTGAGGGGCAGTGGCAAGTGAACATGGAAGGAAGGGAGCCATCAGCCATTATCACACAGTGCTCCAGCCCCATAGTGCTGGCATCACCAAGAAAGAAGATTTTCTCCTCTTCTGTCATATAAGCTGAAATAACAAGAGGCCAAGAGCTGAAATGGAGGGCACCAGTGACATATTCATAACACTGAATATCATTCCTCCCTCCTGTTGGTTTTACACCATCGACTTCAATGCAATTACTTCTAATTGACATCAGTCTAAGGCTTTGAATCAAGGCTATGTGAACCTGCCTACCCCCACTTTGGGCCAGATTGTCAGTGGGTAGAAATTGCTGTGGCTCCATTGCAGGGAAGGAGGCTACGCTTATTGAGGCCAGCTGAAAACTAGGCCCTTTGTCTCTTGCTAAAATAAGTCACAATCAAGCGAGAGAATGGTCAGGCTGGACCTCTTTGTGCCAGGGACTGAGTACTTTGCAGAGATCAAGTTTATATTTTTGCAGTGAATTCAATTTTCTGAAGCATAACCACTGCCTCCCCATATCTGTGCATTGGCAGCCATTGTAAAGGTGAAATATGTAGAAATATGTATGAGATGATGATCAAGATTAAGAAAAAACCTCAGCTCTCCCTCTCTCTGCCAAAAGTAACGTGTGTTCAATTATTATCTCAATACCCAAACAATGCAGTAACCACAAAGGTCTCAGCCACCTCCCCCCTGGGCAGGCCTGATCCCAAGCCAGCATGCTGGCAGGTTGACAAATGCATCTGCTCGAGCGTCCTGTACATATGGAAAACATTCCTACCCTTGCCTGTGACAATAAACTATACACAGCATTTCTGCTCTTTGATTGTATGTTCATCCACTGCTGCAAGGAAGGTTCGTTCCATAACTGTGCACTAAAAGTTCCACTTAGCCACAGCCTCCTCCCCTCCCACCACACTCCCCTCATTAAGCAATTATTTTTACAGCCGCAAGAAAGGGCTTGGTGAAACGTTGTTCTTGGGATTTGTGACTGCCTTCTCCCTTCTTTATTTGTACCTCGTCAGTCAGGCAGTTTCCTGGTGAGAGGGTCTTGAATCCAAGCAGACACTCCCCACAGAGGACATGCAGGAGGGAGGGAGGGATGGCAGAAGTGACCTCTAAGAAAAACACCTTGGGCCACACACAGTGGGAGAGCCATTACCCCTAACCATGCTGGGAATGGGATACTTACCAAGTGGAAGTATTTCTCAGTATCCAAATCCTTCACTGCAAAGAAGAGAAAGAGACTCAATGTTTTAGTTTGCTAGAGCGTTAGCCACTGAAAAGCCCAGGGGCTTGTGAGGAGAAAAGCAGATGCTGTGCTTAGTGCTTTGGGACCACGGGAGGGTGGCTAATCCTGACAATATTGCGAGGGAATTGTGTCCATTTTACAGACGGGGAGCTGAGGCGAGTGACATGCCCAAAGACCATGTAAGTCACGATTAGATCCCAGGAGTTTCTGGCATCCAGGCCAGAGCTCAGCTCACTCAAATAGACCTCATTATGCTTGTCCTTGGCTGTACTTCAGCATTAATCATTGCCGGACTGCACCTCATTACAAACTGACTCAGATTTCAGAGACGGCCTCTTATCACCTCATCTTGGAAAGGGAACTGATTTCTCTGTGTTGCCTAGTTCAGGCTGCCAAAGGCTGTTGTAACTGTTTGTTTGCAGGCAAGGGCTGCTGCTTTCAGAAGCTTCATAGTTGGTAGGGTCGGAAGAGACCTGAGCAGATCATCAAGTCCAACCCCCTGCCATGGCAGGAAAGAGCACAGGGGTCAAACGACCCTGGCAAGGTGTCTATCTAGCCTCCTTTTAAAGACCCCCAAGGTAGGAGACAGCACCACTTCCCTTGGAAGTTGGTTCCAGACCCTAGCTGCCTTGACTGTGAAGTAGCGCCTCCTTATGTCTAGCCTGAGCTAATGGTCAGTAGCTACAAGGAGAGACCCAATAAGACACACATCCTGCCAGGGTTCATTTGCTCTGTAGGTTCTACCTCCTTTAGCCTCCGAGTATGTCCTTCAAGGAGGGGCCTGCAGCGACCTCTCTCCCTGTGCCAGACCCCCTGCTTCAGCCACTCTCAGCCCCAGCTCACAGGAGAAGGCTAGGGCTTGGACTCTTCCGTGTCCTTCCCACTCTAGCCCATACAGTCTGCCTCCCTGCCCCAAGCTTTGCAGTGACCTTCTTGCAGCTTAAAAGTGCTCTGCAGAGGCAAATGACACTGGGCCTGTGTCCTTCTTCATCTCTGAGTGTGAAGAAGACCTAAACAATGATGGAGGGGTGCTTTAATTGTTTCTTCATATCAACTTCTTGTCTACCCTGGCTTTAGTGACAAAGAGTTGGAGGTTCACAGGTGTTTGGACCTGGCTAAATGAGAAAGGAAGGGATCTGTAATCAGGTGGCTTCAGACTCCTTTTCAGTGTTGTTTTCACTGTCATGTGTTTAGTGACAACCTCGCTAGCAAACACCTGGGAGAAAAGCATTCTCTGTGAAAGATTCAAATAGTTTCACACTGAAGTTTGGGGGAATCACAACCCTGTTCCCTCAAGCAGTCTACAGTACAGAGGAGAGGAAACTCGATGATTCAGATATTTCTAAAGTAAAAGCTCCTAAGACTAACCCTCCTTGCTCCTCCACCCACACTGTTCAACAATAAACACCTTGCAGGCGTCCTCTACACCTCTGGGAGAAGCAAAAGCGGGTCACAAGAACCAATGGGTTTTATTTTTGCAAGCAATTTGCAAAATCCTTCAAAAGCTGGAACCAGAAGTTTGGAAGCATCCTGCTTGTCAGGATGTCAAAGGGATTCACACATGGCTCAACCACTGAAATGTCCATCTGCCCATTGGAAACCACTCATCTGGCTAACAGCTCCTCTGCCCCAAGCCTCATGTGAAATACCAGCAGAGACCTGGAACCAGGACAGTTTCTTGACTCAAGGGCAGCCATGCAAGTATGAGGTAAGACATGTGGGCCTAGTCAGCAGCACTGACAGCAATGACCTTATGCCACCCAGCCTGGTAACCAAATGACTGGATTCAGGGCAGCTTCCAGACCTGGGGCTCCTCCACACAGCCCTGCCAAAATCCTGCCATGGCACTTCTCCCAGAGACTTGGATTCCCCTGGTTTTTTCAGTCTCTTGGCTGCTGTTCAGAGAAAGCCATGGGTTGCCACCAACAGAGCTCTGAGTGTCCCTGCTCTGTCCTTCTGTCTCTCTGGCTGTCACTCCTCCCCAAGGCTGCTGCGCAGTCTGTATGTGTATGGCAAGATTTTATCACAGGAGGTCCTATAGCTTCAGTGTCCTGTGGCCAGTTCATGTCACCCAGGGCGCTCTGCCTCTCGGGAACAAGGAATCCAATGGGAAGGAGGGGGTGTACGAGAGCTGATTGTCTGTTGTTTCCACAGGGCTGAGTGCCTCTTTGCTGATGGTCTAATCAGGCTAATCATAGGCCCCAGTGGGCGAACAGTGCCAGCTGGAAGAACATGGAGGCCCTCGTGGGGCTGGGCGGGTTCCCGAGGATGGAGGCAGTGATCTGTTCCTTTGTCACAGGCTGGCTCAGAAGTGGGTGCTGTGCCAGGCACAGCTGAGAGCACAAATTGAATCCTGAGGCCAAATGCAGGGGGGCCCTTCCCCAGTCTTAATTGTACTGAGTTTTGCCTCCGGCCTTGGCTGCCAACGAGGGTCACAAGGCATGAGTCTGCCACATGGTGCAGCCCTGAGCAAGAGAAACAGGCAGCTGAAACTGAAGGCAGCCAGGCATTGCTAGAATGTGTGCCCCGTCTCCCAGGCTGATGGTGCCTGGCTTGTGTGTTAGCCGCCCGTCCAGGCAGACAGGAGGGCAGGTCAGGCTGATTGTCACTGCTGCCTGAACGGCTGCGAACAAACGTTCAGAGGATGCCACCACGGGGGCGATGATACTCGCAGGACCACAGCCAGCACAGAAAGGGTTAACCCCACACCGTGCAGCCAGAGGTGAGAGAGGTCCAGACAGGCACAGCTCCCGAACCCCAACAGGAATCCCACTTCCCACCTCTAAAAACAAACGTCTTGACATCACAGCCAGGGAAAGTGCGAGGAAAGCTGCTTACCTCTGCTTAGCGTGGAGTCCTTCTTATCTGATAAACTCATTGCCAGGGAGGCACCTTCAGGGATCTGCAAAGGAAAGGATCGGCCCAGATGAGGCAGAGGCCATTAAACAAGGGTCAGGCTCATAGGTGAGAGAGGGCTCTGTGGGGCGGATGTGTGTGTATATGGGAGGGGCAGCATCCTCCTAATGATGCAGTCACGTCTGGGCTGCTGCAGTCGAAGTGACAATACTAGCTCATGGGAGCAAGAACCCTGACCTTAGGAGCTAATGACAGAGGGTGAGAAGCACCATTCATTTCCTCTGACCTACCAAGAGGATGGAGGGCAGACTGGAATCAAGTTGTGCCATCGAGATCTGAATGCTGTCATCAAGATTAGAACTGTATTTTGTGCCAGGGCCTCTGATAAGGGACCACTGTCCATTTTACATCAAGAACAGTCCAGGCATTAAGACCTGGGCTCCCCATTCAGTTCCCTGCTCTACCACAAGCTGCCTCCGTGACCATGGGCACATCACTTAAGTTTGCTGAGCTACTCCCAAGGATAGCAGCTTTTTCCTGCCTCAGACTGGTATTGCGAGGATAAAGGCATTACAGATGGTCTGGTCATAGGCTCAGGCACAGGAGCCAGACAGGTCCCTGAGATAGATACATGCCCAGGAGGCAGCAAAAAACGCAACTGAAAAGAAGATGGCATCACACCTCTTAGAAGCCATTTGTTTACTTCGTGCCTTACTCCAAAGGGAAAATGAAGCTAATGTGAGACTGTGAAGTGTTTAGAGCAGGGACCCCAGCACAACAGAAGCCTCGTCTGGGACTGGGATGCCCCCACACTCTTGTCACACAAACAACAGCACGAATACAACCGGTTGGTTTAATTCCTGGTTTTCCACCCACTGGTACGTTGTGATGGGAAGCACGTTCCCAGCACAACGGGGGAATGTGGAACTGAACAAGCAAATAAACCCTTCTGGTTTTGTTTAATTCTGAATGTTGGAAACGGTCAGGAAAGCACTCCTATCCTGAGTGGAGAAACTTCGCTTGTCTGACAGGGAAACTTTTCAGCGCGCCCACAGCCTCACCCAGCCCAGCCCTCAGGACCCTCACGGGCAACTCTGCCAGCAATTTCTGCAGGAATGGGGATCAGAAGCGGTGTGATGTTTATCAGTGTGGATGGTGGCCATTGGGAATAGAAGCCTTTTCTGTTGTCAGTCATAACTTGTTTTGCATGAAGAGCATTTAATTAGCTCCAATGTGTTGCAATATTAACGAGTTTCTCGCCAGGGCAGATGTCTGTTCCCCGGAAGCTCTCATGGAACTATGGCAACTTTCCTGCTTGTTTCTGCTAATCCTCCTTGGAAGGGGAGTCGCAGCTCCTCCCGGAGGACAGAGGCGCTCCAAGGAAGGGAAGTTCCCTGAGCGCTTGCTGGTTTACCTTGTAATGTGCCAGCGTGTTGAGTTTCTTCCTGCCATCCTCCACCACGGACGTGTCATCCAGGTCCCGCAGGATGTAGCTGTCAGTGCTCGAGGCAAACCATTCTAAATGCAGAGACAGGACAGCATGAGAAGCCAGCTGGAGGGGAGCACAGGCAGCTGGGACTGGGGGATGCAAACTGCTTCTAATATGGAGATGCCACACTCACTGCAGAGCACTCGGGCTTCAGGCTCAAACTTCAGGTCTCAGGAGGGCTTTGCTCTGCCATGCAGCTGCAAGGCAGATGCTGCTCAAAAGCCTGAGGCAGGAAACCTTTCAGGAGTAACCAGGGAAGTGCCATGGGCAACTTCCCAGCTGGGGCCCAAAATGGTGTGTGGGGCTGAGCCCACATCAGGTGGTATAGTGTTCAGGAGGGGCAGAGGGCTTCACATGAGGAGACATGGCAAGTGCACACCCCTGAGGCCTCATCCTGCATGAGTCCCAGCACTGCAGTCTGACCCCCGTGTCCACACTCAAGGTGGGGTACCACAGAGTGGGCAGGGAGTGGGGATGACTGCATGTGGGCTTCATTGTACTAGGCTTCAAATGCTAGTGCACATCCGCCATTTGGGGAGAAGCAGAGCCTAGCAGAGGAGCTGGAGATGCACCAGCACCACCTCGGCTCAGCTGCCCACCTGTTGACCACACAAGCGCTGAGCACCCAGCATCTGGCCAGGATGGAGCGCACCCCTTGTGGCTACCTGTGACACTGGCTTCCAATGGCCTTGTCATTCCCCCTCCTCCAGGCACTTGCTCAGTGGCCACAGTCACCTTTCCAAGTCATTTGGAATAGGGCCCAAGGTAAGGCCAGCTGCTGGGCAACTCACAGAGCACAACTGTTTCTCAGCTTTCCCTTTCTGCCCTGGGTATGGTTAAGGTGCAGATAACTCTTGACTCTTGGGAACAAGCGAAGGTCCACTGGGGCGGTAAATGAAACATCTGAACCTCTAAGGTGATATCCGTTACCCATCTGTATGTGGGTACCAGTGGCTGCAACTGAGAGGAAGGGATCTACAAAGGGGTAATATTCTGAGGGGACAGATAAGTTGAGTACTGTACAGGATTTCATAAGGTGCAGGTTAAAGGGGCCTTGGCTTTCCTAAGCTTTTGTCCCAATTACTTGATGTGTAAGTAGCAGTGATTCCTCGCACCTTAGCTGACAGCACCTCATGTGTCAGGAGGTAGGAGGTGGCCACACAGCTTGTTCCTGGGAATCACATTGCCTCAGGAGCAGGTGCAGTCTCCTCCAGGTCTGCCCCAATGGTGCTACACCCAGCTGTCTCATATGGATGCCAAGGGCTGACAGCTGCTCCTTGGTGTCACTGGGCACTGTAGTGTATACAGCAACTCCTCCAGCCTGAAAACAGGGTCTGGTGTATTCAAGTGGAAAGAGATCCTTACCCAGGTCGACGTCTTCTACCCTCGGCCACTGGGAGTACGGGACATTCTTGCAGAAGGCTTCAAGGATCTTCTCCTTGACTTGACTCAGGGTGTCTGTGTCCATGGCCCGGACACTCAGGGAGTCCATCCCACAGCCTTGGAAAGACACGTTGAGGTTCTGTGGGGAGAGACGGGGTTAGGCTGGAGGCCCTGGGACAGGTCTGCTGGTTAGCAAGGAAGCAGAGGTCAGAGAACTCACACTGGCACGTTCCATGCACTGCGCGTCTGGATCACACTGAACAAAGCATCCATCTGAGTTCCTGTGCTGATTTACAGCCCTGCAGACTGAAGCCTCTATTTATTCCCTTCAATTATTCAGTCAGGAGAGCAGGGGGAACAACAGTGCAAGCTTCCCTCATGCTGCCCCAGCTAATGCGCCTTTGCCCTGACCTGCAAGGACCAGGCAAGAGAATTCAGTCTCTGTGGCCTATGTCCTTGGCTTCTCTGCAGAGACAAGGGAGCAGTCAGTGCTCCCTGCTACAGCCTTCCCTGACAGCATGAACAGAATCTCTGTTTCAAAAGCGCTCTGCTGCTTTGGGTCCCAGGTCAGGTTCAGTCCTTGGGTAAGGAAGCACCATGAAATGGGAGGCGATGGCACTGTGCTGTCTTACTCCAGGAATGCAGTGCCCTGAGGTGCATGATGTGAGCTGTATCTACACCCGTGTGACTGCCATGGAGTGTAGTGCAGACACACCTAAGCTGGCTTTGGGGGTTGGATAGGAGTCCTGCTGCAACAGTGGGGAGGAGGAATTGCTGCTGGCTGTAAAACCCGCCTGAATACTCAGGCGATTGGACCACGCTACAGTCATGACAGCGAGCACAGACACTGCAGAATACAAAGCCCTATCAGCCAATCATGGGGCAGGAAAGGTGTCAGTCTCATCAAAAGCCACTTTCTAATTACTACAACCCTAGCCTGTCCCCCAACACCCTGGGTATGAGTCTGAAAGGACCTCAGCCTTAGCTCCTATTTTGTGCCCACAGCTTGGATGCAAATAATTATGGGTGCGATTATGTATGCAATTAATATCATTAAGATGTCGAACTGTCTGATTTGCAGGCACAGTCAGGAAAGCATCTGAATGCCATCATGTTTGCAGGTGTGAAATAAGGGGCACATTCAAGAATTGTGCCTTGAGTTTTCACAGGAGCTCAAAGCAGGTGCCCAGTGCCCTTGGGCTCCTTTGCAGTGTCCCTGGGAAGCAGACTCCTCCAGCGTGCAGGGTGATGAACAGGGTATAAGTGCACAGATAGCATCACATTTTCCTTTAACATTTAATGAAATCTTGTTTTTCTTCTAAAGTGTAATGTGCAGATGGCTTTTAAAGCAGTACTTCAGTTACCAGCAGCCTGGCAGGGGGAAGGGTTGACAATGAGTCTGAACGACTCCTGGTGTCACCCTCCTCCCAGCTGCATAACTTACACTTAGTTTTTATTCCTGTTACTGGCATGTAAAGGGTCAGCAAAACTTCCCCTGCTCAGACATAGGAAGTTACCATCTCTGCTGAGAAAGTTAATACCTAGTGTCCTGCTGCTAACCCCCCTCAGCCTGTGCAGTAAATTACAGGTCAATTGGTTACAGGAATCTGCGGAGACGCAGCTCAGGATAGAAGGCCCGATCTGGCTTTCTGTTACAGTGGTGCACATCTGGAGGAGCCCCATTGTTTTTCGTGGGGTTGCTCTAGATTTATTCTAGCTTAACTGAAACCAGAATTTGGCCAGGCTCTGGAAAGGTCTGTCCGCTGCATGCTCTGTCAGGAACTGACATTAACAAAGTCCCTTCAAGTAGGCATTTTTAATAGTCCTATTACCTGGGGAAGGCAGTTTGTAAGATCACTTTTCAGCACAATTTCTCTAACAAGCCTTTACACCAGGCCTCCAGCTTTACAGCTGGCAACTTCTCACTGGCAGTGAAGCCGCAGATTATTGTTTTTGAACCTTCTCATTGTTGACAAGCAGTCTGCATATCTATTTGTCACCCCCCGCTTGTCTGAGCCACCCAAGAGACAGACTGGATACCTCTCTTGTCTCTTTTTTCTAGGTCATTATAAAGTGAGACACACCACTGCCTATACAGAGCACCTGCACAGCTGTATGTTTACCTGGGACAAATTATTACAATTACACATTCAAAGTGGGTAACTGTATGCAGATGGCAAATCCTTCCTGTGCACAACTGTCCGATCTGATTGCTAGGTGCACACTTACACACACATTTTGTGAGTGCAGATGCACATCTTCACTTTAATACACTAACGTCTGCAGACTGCAATGGCAAACTGATTTTTAAATAGTAGTGAGATACTTGCAGAATCCAGATATAGTATCGCTTGGATTCACTGAGGTATACAAGACTCATTTACCCTTGGCTTCGCCTCAATGTTCTCTCTCAAGAGCCATTCTTCATTGAGGGTATATCTGGCTTTTCCAGTGATGGCATCAATGGAGCCCTTGTTGATTTGCTGTTTGATAGCACAGATCAAGAGGAAAAAGGGCTCCCCAACTGTCTCCTGGAGGGAAAGGAAATAAAGTAAATAAATAAGTGCTGGAAAATCCTTCAGACTGCACGATTCTGTGCACCATAATACTGACCATTTACAGTGTGAGTATGGGACTGATTCAGACCTGGTGCTGAGAAACCTGTGGGAAGTACTCAGTGCTCTCAGCTCCCACCAAATGTCTTGGGAGCTGAAGGCATTCATCATCTCATAAAAACTGCTTGGTACTTCTCAGGGTCAAGCCCTGACAATGCACAACAATAGTATACAACAGTTAGGACAGGAAGTGGGAAAGGGTATCATACCCACGTAAAGTCAGAGCTGGAATTTTAGGGAGGCAAAATGTGATTGCTTAAATCAGGCTGACCCATACAACTGCTGAACAAGGTTACCATGGATGGGCAAGACCCTGCCTTTTGGGTCAGAACCAGATTGCAGTCTTAGGTAAAAGGTAGTGAATTGCACACTACATTCGGCATGACTATATCCCCTCTGGGGTACGGTTCATTATGAGGCTATGCAAAGCCAGCCACAATGAGGCCCCGACTCATCAACAACAATAAGGGCCATCCTCCATACAGCTCACCTCAATGTATTTATACCAGCTTTTCTGATCCACTCATATGCAAAACATCCATTCCAGAGGATGCATTAGAAACATAATGTATTTTCTTAAGAGACTTTTCAGTACTGGAGAACATCCCGTCCTGCCTAATGTTCATGTGTAATTTTCTTCAAATGAGACAAGTGCAAACTATTACACATTTATATTTTTTTCTGAAGCAGACACACACACAGCCTCACACATGCATCCCTGCCATCTGAAACTCTCCCCAAGACAACAGATATCAGATTATTTTGATATTTCTGAACTGGGAGCTGCTAGATCCTGTTCAATCTGCTTCTTAATTAAGACTCAGTGATTCTTCTATTCTAATTGCCTTATAATTGCTAAAGCAATTAGTTTGATGTCAGTTTTGATTCTGCTGTACTCAGTACAGTTGACGTGAAGATGCTACAGTAAGGCTGTAGGTGGGCACATACCATCTGTGCCATGGAGCATATATTTAATTTTCCAAGGGCAACATTTCCTAGGATCAGTGGAGACTTTACTTGGATCTTCTGTGGAAGTTCAGCTTTCTGTCATACTCCTCTGGAACAGAGCAGCATCAGTAATCACAATGGCAGAGCTAACACTGGGTATGGAGGAAGGCATGACTGTGTATTGGATGAGGTTCTTATAGGAATGAGAGATGTCAAAGGTCTGGATTAGAGATGGGAAAATTGAAGGCATTGAGAGGATTTTGGTTCATAGAGAAGGGCAGGAGTCAGGGATATTAAAGCTGAGTCCATACTGCAGTAGGAACATGAAAATACACCTGCTTACATCACGGGAGCGGTTGGATTTTGGGGCTCTTGTAACCAATACCAAACTACCGTTGTTGCTTATCAATCTTCTCGCTGACCTTGTGATGAATCAGGGATTCCTTTGCTAGGGGTGAAACTAAGTGCTACATTCATACCTACCCCCCACCTCCCCTTGCAACTTTGGAAGGAGCTTGTGGGCATTTGGATTCAACCCCTACCCAGTTTAGAAGTGGCTCAGTCTAGATTTGGATTTCTGGTCCAGAGCCTCTCTTTAAACTCCTTACATCATGCAAGTCATGACTGCTTTTCATTGCTCCTGTTTTCAAACTCTTCCAAAACTTCAGCGAGAGATATATAATACCTTAGTCATAAAGTTGCCAGCAAAAATCTACTGTGTGAATTCTGTTGAGAGAGTTTCTATTTAGTCCTTCCATCTAACCTCTATCTTACTTGCTGGCTCTGACCATGTGGCCAACTCTTGAGTATCTAAACATGCCTTTGAGGAAAAAAAGAGCCTAAGAAATAATTGAAATAAGTATTTCAGACCTTAATGCAATGCTAACGATCAAGGTCTAACCATCAGAACTATTGCACAGGAAATAAACTACAATGCTCAGCCTGTTAGATGCTATTTCTGTGTTTGTCTTCTTGGCTTTGAAACCCAGAAGCTGTGAGCTGTTATGGAAATCTGCAAAAGCGTTAATCAGACAGCAAATTTCAAAGGTGGGGAAAGGAGGCTGGGTGGGCAGGGACTGCAGATAAAATGGTTAACTTGGAACCTTACAGTGCTGTTGGGGAAAACGGGCTTGGAAACCAGTCAAGACCATCCTTGGAGTTGGCTATTATGGGAAGGAAGTTTAACTAGCAAAGATCAGTGCTGATTCAGGAGAAAAATGTTTGGGGTTGTTTTTTAAACACATTTTGAAGCCTTTTTCTGCCTATTGTGCATGTTTTTTAATGAGCCTTCTTTATAATTTCTGACTGAAGCATTACAGGCTCTTAGATTTGGCTTGGGCACTAAAATAACTTGCAGTAATGAAAAGCATGGTGCAGGTTGGCATCATTTGAACTGTTCTGCGCATGATATGTGGTGCTGGATTTTTATATGCCAGGATTTAAACAGAGAGTTGGAGAAATAAAAAAAAAAAGATGTAGAGCACAGACTGGATTTGCATGTTACTACTGCATTAATGAGGCTGATGTGTCATTAGAGATCGCCTCCTGGGAGTGTACTAGAGGTATTTCCAAAATGCCTGGGGAAGTCAGGGGAGGGGGCAATGGAAAACTCTTGTTTGTTCCAGAGGCCCAGTGAAAATTAGTTCTCACAGAAGATTCTGGCTAATAGAGAGCTTGCCAAACACTGACAGAAGGGATTGCATATTAGCGATGGCCCCAAAGCCAAGCTGCTGGTCCAAAGACCGCTGTGCTGCTTCAGATCCTGACTTTTGGAATAACTTGCCATTTCTGTAATGGGAAGAACCAAATCCAGATCCATGCCCCCACCCAGGTTCTGGGGCAATTTCCAGATGTAAACACTATATTCCACCTCTAGCTATTCCTTTGCTGTCCATTTTCATTTAATCTCTGAGCTTCCTGGTTCCATCTGGGGTCAGGCACAGAGGAACTAGAGTATCATGTGGCAATGGCTCCTCTTTTGGCATTTCCAGTCTAAGCAGTGGTAGGAGGTAGTGACATGGATAATTTCACCTCAGCTGCCCAGCTCAGGTTTGCAGACTCAGAGATTTCAATCAATTGCATAAGCTTTACAAACTTTTAGGTACTTCTCTGAACCTCCCCCAGCCTCCTGAGGTTTCCCCATCCAACATGTGGAGCACACACAACCAAATCCACTGTTATCATAATGATATCTCCACTGATTCACAAGGTGGTATATGTGTTTAGATCCCTCATAACTGTGACCTGACGGCCTAAATTTTGTAAAGAGTGCTTTCTCCATTTGCAGACAGCTATGAGACCTTTCTTCCCAACAACACAAATGGACGAACTGTTTAGCAGAGCATTAATATAAAACAAATGTTTAAACCATGTAACGTTAACTTACAAGGGAAAATACAAGCCCTTGGAATTTTTCCACTGCAGAACTGAAGGGACCTTTTAGAACAGCTGTTTCAAATAGACATTGTGATTAATGTGGATAATTCAAGAACTAAAACCAGACCCATCGTCACATATGTCTCATGGTCCAGTGCTACAAGAAGGCCAGTAAATTTCTTTACCAAAAACTGTGTGAAAGGAAGTGGGTTTGCTTTGCACAAATGAGTTGCACAATGGAGGTGTCTGACCATCGCTGGTAATGTAAGTTACAGACTTTGGGGGCAATTCATGTGATTTGAAGGGATTTGCATTTCCTTATGGCCGAATCAGAACCTTTGTTTCTCCTTTGCCCCGGCCTTGCTCATTTGTCCAGCAACAGAGTCCCCCCTGCCCCCTCACACTATCTGGCCGATGTTTGCAAAGAAACCTTGTCCTCTGCATCTCTTGTCACTGGGAACAGCCTCCCAGGACCTCTCATTCTCATGGACTCTCTTCCCTTTTCAGCATGTCAGCAGGACACGGTTTTTCCTTTGACGAAGTCTCCTGACTTCTGTCTCCCTCTGCAAAGCATTCTGGGATAGATGCGAGAGGAATGGCTCTCTGCAAAATGAAGCTGATCTTCCACAGTGACCCAAGACATTTATATTTCACAAGGAGTGAAATATGCTGTGGTGAAAAGCAGAACAATAGCTTTTATTTTTGTAGCTTCAGGCTGACCGCATACAAACATCGTGTGGTGGAGTGGATAGAAAAGCAAATGGCATGAGCCTGTCCCAAGGGAGTGAAAACCAAAGGATCTTCCAGCACACAGATCTCTCTTATGGAGCATAGGTAATACCTGAAGACACATTTCCCCAGTAGGCCAACACCTGTGCCTAGCAGTGGATGCTCTGAGCTCACTAGTAACATGGTATCAAAACCTTGAAAGAAGTGACAGCTTCTCTTAGTGAATGGAATAGCTATACCAGCACCACAAACATAATGCAAACCAGCCATGAGGCTGAGTGAAGCAGAAAGAAAAAAAAAAGCCTCCAGCACAGCATTGCCTTTTCTTTCTTAAGTACCAGGACTGAGGAAAGACCTAAAGCAATTTTTTTTTCTAAATATCCTAATAAACCTAATAAACTAATTTATTTTTCCATGGGCAGGGGTTATTACATGTGGAAAGCTTCATAAGGGAAGCAAAGCAAATAGCCCTGGAAAGCTCTGTATTCACATGCAGTCTAAAGGCCAAGCCTTTCTGAAGTGACTAGTGATTCTGGGTGAGATTTAGGGTGACTTGATGGAAAGCGTTGAGCATCTGTCCTTTTTAGCATTCTAAGTTAGGCATCCAAAAATGGAGGTACTCAGAATCAGTAGGCACTTGGCAGTTCTCACCTGGGTTTTATCAGTATTACCTTTATTATTTGAGACTGGACCAGAGAAGGGAGAGAAGAATAAATCTGCAGAAGACCCAGAACCTGAAATGCTGCCTTCAGGTCACCACTGTGTCTGAGTTCACAGGCTCAGGCTAGATCTGGACCTGGCTGAGACATCTGCGCACTGAAGAAAGTTGTGCCAGTGAGTCACTGTGTTGTGCTTGTCAGTCAGTGCCACAGTGTGGGATAGGGGACACACTGTTTTTAATGAGACATAACACTTGCATCCTAAGCACCCAGATGGACTCAATTACAGGGATGAGTAATAACTGCACTACTCAGATAGAAAGTCCTTTATGGCATGTTTTTCAGAAGTGCTGAGCACCCACAAGTCAAGCTGAAGTCAGTGGAAGCTGCCATGCTTATTTATATTTATACATAATACATGCAAAGGGACTGAGCAGCACAAGTGGCTCTCTGTCATTGCTGCCTCTCCTTCCACTAAAGATTGCAGCAGGACAAACAAGAACTCAAAGACAGCGGTCCTGTTACAGCTGAAGGAGCTTTCCTTTCAGTTTCGTGCTGTCTGCAGGTTTCCCTCAACCTTTGCCAGGTCTGGTCTACTCCCCAGGATGCCATAAAATTAAAGCATTATCACAGTCTTCATTCAGAATAAGCTTCTTTATGTAACATCTGTCTTTTATCTTCCTCTCTATTGGGCTAAAGCCAGAGTAAGGATGGAAGAAACACGCCAGCTTCATGTTTTATATTAACATTTATGAATCACAATCTGTAGCTCACTCTCTTTCAGCTATGAAAAGCAGTTTCCTGTGCCCTCGCTCTGTGGACTGAGCCATGTCTTTGAGGCAAGACACCAACCAATCTGATGCGCAGAAGGTGTGATCAGTGGTCTCTATTCATAGGGCTGTCAGATGGCAGCTCTTTCTCTGTTTGTTTAGGGGGCACAGTGCCACAAGGAAAAAACAGCACATTAGAACTTGCAAACCACGTAAGATCTGCAATTGCTGTTAATTTCCTTTGTAAAACTTCCAAGTCCCAAGTCCCGCATGATAAAACTCAACTTTCTGTCTGAGAAAGCTTTCTTGCACAATGTCCATTTTTAGCGGAAATTAGGCAGTTACTTTGGGTTGGATCAGATGCCAATACCATTCCCTTGCCTTGCACGTGGTCTCCAAAAGGAAAGGTCAGCAATTTTTTTGCAAAGTGCTCTAACTGCATGCATAGACGCAACAGATGTAAACATTTACCTTCCACAATTCCTCCTAGGGACAGCTGGACTCCCATCACCATCAGCCCAGACCTTCCTATTCTGATATTTATTTTTAACTGTTATATTATTGGCTGGCAATGACACAATAAAAGTATAAATTCTCACCCTTCAAGATATAAGGGATCAGCTGGGATCAGAAGAACTCATGGTATGTCTGAGCACAGTATACCCCTACACAGTACTGCGTTGCTTCTGTGATGCATATAGTATTAGTTATTACAAATATTATACAATAAGAAGTACTTGAAGGTGCAATTTTTGAAAAACCCTTCATACTGGCCTATCTGTACTCCCTGACAAGAATGCAGTGGGCATTTTCCCAGTGACTCCCCAGGGATCAGACTTAGGTAATTGTTCAGTTCTTCTGAAACCTCCACTGTGGAAGTATCCAGAACTGGCAAATGCTGGAGCCATAAGTGGTGGAAGGCTGGGGCTGCTAATGGGGCTCACCCCCCAAAATGTGGGGCACCGGATAGGGCCGCAAGGCAGCCTGGACGCAGGCTCTGGGCAGCTGCAGCAGAGGTGGAAGGGGTGTGCACGCAGACTGGCGTGTGTATCACTGGCTGCCCAGCATAGCAGGTAAGTACCAGTCGATTGTGTGAAGGGGGAGGGGCTGCGAGAGGGGGCAGACTGAGGCCTCCGCAGCGAGGGAGGGAGTAGGGCACAGGTAGGGGCAGGGCTGGGCCAGGTGGTGGGATAATTGGAGCCTGGGAGGCTCCTCTAGGGGTGCAGAGGGGGCTCCCGCTGCTGTGCGCACCCCAGCAGAGACTTGGGGGGCACAAGCCGCCCCAATCTGTGTGCAGGGCGGAGGTGGTTGCTGCTGCGCACTGGGCTCTGAGCCCCACTGCATCTGCCCTGGGAGCGGCATGACTCCACGTGCCTGCAGCTGCTGCTGCTGGGCTGTGCCGCGCCCCTGCCTGCTCGGTGGCAGGACGCATGTGGTGTTGTGTGGCTCTCGAGGCAGCAGGGTGCAAAGCCCAGTGCGCTGGGGCAGCTGCCTCTGCCCCGCACACAGATCAGGGGGGGCATGTGCCCCCCCTCCCCCAGGCCTCTGCTGGGGTATGCACAGCGGTGGGAGCCCCCCGCATTCCTGGATGAGCCCCCCCCAATTGTCCCATCACCTCACCGGGGCCCCATTCATCCCAGCCCCTGCCCAACTCCCTCCCTCACCCTGGCAGCCTCAATCTGCACCCCCCCCATGGCCCTTCCCCCACAGACTTACCTGCTAGGCAGGGGGTGGAGGAGGGGGGGCAGGCACACATGCACACATGCATGCGCACACTCAGCCCCCCCAAATAATTTTTTCTCCCTTCACCTGTGGCTGGAGCTGGAATTCCTAGCAGATGGGAAGTCTTCTGATGGGGCAATTTGTGTTCTCTTGGATCACAGTGGAAGACCCGCATAGAGGAAGAGCAAAACTTGGAACTCTAAGTCTGCAGACTCCCCTACTTCTCTGCTCTGGTTGACTGAAGTCGATTCACAAATATACTCCTTTTTGAGAGTAGCAACCAGCAAATCAACAGTTTGTACCTAATGTATTTTGTTGTCAGTCTCAGTATTCTGTGCCCAGGCATTCACAAGAGAAGGGTATTGAACACTGCCAAGGCGAAAGAAATAACTGGGTCTTTGACTAAAAACTCAAAACCCATTTTGGTTTGCTGCTTTTATATTTAAAAAGAAATCCCTTTTGGATCTGCTCACAAACATCCTAACAAGTGGTGAGAGAACTATTCCTCTGGTGATTTTGGAAAATCTAAGCCACACTAGAAAATTAGGTTTGACATCTGATCTTCTGAGACATTCCAGGCTGAAGGTATCCAGATAAAAGTAGAGAAACATCTGAATGCAAGAAACATCTGTTTGCTCCACCTGAACCTTTGAGGATCCTAGAGCTCATCAATCACTAGTGACTAGGCAATCAACAATGACCTCAATGTCCTGGCATACCCAGACATGCAGGCACTCGATCACCAGCTAATGCATACCTCCCACCAAAAACCCCAAAACCTCAGGTGGAGGTACAACACAGAGCTTGAACTGCTGTATTTAGCTTACTCTGAGATAGCTGTACATGCAGATGGACATCCAGTTTGTGAGCATCTTTTCCACCACAGACTCCGTCCTCCTCAGCATAAGCTTGGGATTTTTAGAAGCTGAGGCATCTATAAGATCCACCAAGAGGTCCTTCATGATGCTGGTATAATACTCCAGTTTCCCATGTAAGGCAATAGTGAGTGAGGAGGCCAGATTACACCTGAAAAGACAGGTAAGAAAGATTCTTGGGTTAATTCTACAAAGCTAAAACATCAAAAGAATTCAAGATCACAGCCATAGTTCTGATCTTTTTCATGAATCCTCACCAATGTATTGAAGTCTCACATTCTCAGTGCTATAGGGTCTCATATACAGCCTGTGCATTCTTTATGGTAAATATGGTACAAGCCTAAACTTAAAGGACTCATATATAATCCTGTATGTGACCTGTGGAAGTAATCATCCTCATCCGTGACGTATTGCCAAGGACAACAAGTCTATTCAGGCAAATTATACCAGGCAAAGCTGTCCACTAGACTTTTTTGACACGCCCTTCAAATAAAATTTCAATATTCAGGCTCCATTGTATGAGTAGAAAACCAGTGTAGCTCAACTTCCAAAGAAAACAAAGAGTGCTGCATGGTGACTGGATCACTTAGGGTTTGGTAATGGCCTCTTTCATTTGTTTAAGTGAAACTAGTCCAGTAGAGGCCAAGAGCTGTAACCACCGAGTGGACAAGTGTGCAGAGGCCTATGTGAAATAAGTTGCCAAATTTCAGTTCAGAAGCTAGCTGGGTGTGATGCTACCTGGCCTCTGCTGGTAGGCTCAGTGGACAAGCCAGGAAACTAAAAGGGCCACAGGCCCTGACTTCTGCACTGAGGCTAGGAGTGGTCTCTCTGAGCCACGGTTAGGCTTGCACTGCTGCAGCACACCCACTGTCCGGATAAAGAGGATATCGATCTCTAGCGCTGGCTGCCCATGGTGCTTTCAGGGCAGCTCTTGTCTCAGGAAGCCCTTACCTGTCTCGAACAGCAAAATCTTTCTGTTGCTCAAGAGCGTGGACAAACACAACAAGGAAGTGCCTGTTGTTGAGCAAGGTGGAAAACAGTGTGATTCCTTCTTCCATGTTGGGCCTGCAGTTTTCTGGAATCTAAAGAAAAAACAGAGACTTAGCTGAGGAGGCCGCTGTCTTTTGACTTCTTCACCAACCTTGATCCTGTTTCACTCACATGGGTGTGCTCAGCAGGACTACTAGGCAGAGGTTCCCCCTCCCTTGTCCCTTGACCTAATCTGGTATGTGCTTCTTCTCTACATAAGAACAGGCTGTGGGGAAACATGTTGCTGCAGCATTTTGATCTGCTCTGTGGAAGTCACTCTCACAAAGAAACTGTGGCCTAGATTGAAACGGCATAAATCCTGGCAAACTGTCAACCAGAAAAGCCCAAGATAAAGAGGATCTCACTGGCTACAATTCTACAGCCCTTGAACAGAACTTCACAGCTCCATCTCCTGCCACCAGCAAAAACAGATCAGATGACACATGCCTTTGTTCTCCCAGTGGTTGTTTTGTGCCTTCAAACATTCTTTAAGCATCACAGAAAAGGACATGCCAACACATAGGGCCATTGTCAGAAACAGCTCGGGTTACTCCCATGAGTTGCTCACCTTCCATTCTCCAGCCAGTAAGGGATGAGTTTCTTGGACCTGAGACCCCACTTGGGAGTTGAGCTGCTGGGAAGGCAGAATATACCGCTCCTCATAGAGCGAGGAACACTGCAACAGAACAGAGCCAGCATAAATGAGACCACATTCCTTTGCCCCTGGCCACACATGGGCAGGGTAACACTGTCAATAAGATGAAGAGAAATGTTACTGGGACTTGAGGCCACCCATCAAGAAGAAATGCTTTGGTAGGTCTTTGAGAGCTTTTAAACAGTTGGCAGGGGCCTTGTGAATGAACAAACAACACAAGAAGGGGGTGGAGGCATATGTCTAAACAGAAACAAGGCTGTTACAGGAGGGAGGCTGTGAACACACTTATCTGACAGCTACAAAATCCAAGTAGAGCACGCATTATATAGGAGGAAGTCAAAATAGATGACTCCTGGGTATTTTAACATATGCATATTTCCAGACAGAAGGGAAAAATGTTGAAATACATGACTAAAGAGTGTAGTGCCAAGATACGTACAGGCATGGGTACCTTTGAAACGTGAACTATAAGCACGAATGAAATCATCTGCAAACAAAACTCATCCTTTCACTCTCCAGGCTGAAACGCAGCTGCTTTGGGAGTGAAGTATGCCTGTTGTTTAACAGAACTCATCGGCACTGTGCAGTGGCTCAGGCCTGGAGGTAAATGACTTTGTTGTGAGCGGTGTGAAGCTGGAGGAATGATTTTAGTCAAAATTGGTCTCAGAGCTGTGTCAAGAGCATGACACCCCACATCTCTCCCCCAGGAGAGAAAAGCATGTCTGCACTCTGCTACCACAACTACAGTGCATGGGGCCGCAACAGGAACCAGAACCACACCCCACAGATGGGGTTACAGATGGGGTGAACACCTTGCATTTACTTCTCCCCTCAAAGACAACTCTTCCAGCAGCACAGCACCCAATTACATCCAACTGGCACCACTTTGCCACAGGACAGGAGGATGCGTCTACACTGTTGCAGTGCTGTGATGAAGCAGGCCACACCTGCTCCTTCCAGGCTCCACTCAAGACATGGATGCAATGCACCTGCCTCAGTAGGGTGCTGTGTGTCAACCAAAAGAAACTCCCCTGGGAGAGTGAGCCGTATGGCATACCCCCGACACTAAATTAAGGTGGCGACGCTGCATCTGCTTGAGGGTTAAGTTTGTATAGAGAAGGGGTGGTGTGCTCTAATGCAGTGCTTCCAACATAGTCCCCTGCTTGGTGGGTGGCATCTAAACACCCTTTCCCATCCAAGCACCAAGCAGGCTGGACTCATGCTGTGGCTGCCATTCTGATGGTGACTGAGTCTGAAATAAATACCACCTAGGTATACAAGAGTGAAGAACCTGTGCTTTACAGTGAGCCTTTGTGAAGGTTAGGAAAGGGATGGGAATGACTGGGTGTCTGAGACAGCTGGTGTTTTCTTACTTTGGGGAAGAAGGTCCGAGTCACAAAGTGCTTGTATTCCAGGAATGGGATCCCCTGGCTGCGGTTGAGCTCCTTGGTTAAATCTGTCATGTCTGTCTGGAGTTCAGCGAAACCTGATCCGAAGAGAGGTGCAGACTGTGAGACCCACAGGGACTAGCAGCCAGGGCAGGTGACTGACAAGCCCAGCATTTATATATGCCACAGCTCATCATTTCTGCTTCCCCACCCTGTTTTCCTTGTGCAGGACAACAGATTGTATTTAGGGCTTCCACATTAGCACTATGCCCTAAATCCTATACTTTTTACCCAAGCAAGATTCCCATTCCCTATAGATAGGCCCTGGAGGGTTTGGCCCTATTGAACAAAGGGTCAGCGTCTTCTACAGAGATTCACAGGAGACACCTGTTATTGTTTGTTAATGTGAACTTCTAGTACAGGGGCAAGCAATTACTTGGGCCCGCAGGCCACATAGGCAGTTCTGGGGAACTGTTGTGGGCCAGTCAACACCCCCACCCTCCCCGAACAGCCTGGAGCCCGTGCAGCCTCCAGCTCCTTTCTGCCACCACTGTCAGTGCCCAGCAGCAGCTGCTAAGTGCCCAGCCCTGGCCCCGGCCTTGGCCCACCTGGTACCCACTCTGGACGGGATGGAACACCTCCAGACCAGTGTGCACAGCTCCAGCCCCAGCCCTTTGCATGCCCGCTCTGGCCTGCCTGCCAATGATGTATGGTGGTGGCTGGGCAGAAGCTGCTGCTGGGTGCTGGGGAAAAGTGGCTGCTTCCCCTTTGCCACTGCTGGGCCCTTGTTGCTGCAGCTGCCTGGAGCCCATGCCCAGGCTGCCCTACAGCTCCTCTCCATTGCCACTGCTGCCCCACGGGGTGGCCCAGAGGCATCGGCAGCAGAGAGGAGCCACAGGGCAGCCCAGACGTGGGCTCTGTCCAGCTGCAGCAAGAAGGGCCCAGTGGTGGCGAGGGAGAGGTGGATGTTTTTCCCCCATGGCCAGCAGTAGCTTCTGCCCAGTCACCACCACAGCTGCTGCTGTTCACTGTGGACAGGTGGTCTGGAGCAGGCATAGGGCAAGTCAGGGTCAGCGCTTTGTGCACAGGTCCTAGCTGTTCCAGGGCTGATCTGCTCCAGTTGGGGCAGATCCGAAGTGGGTGTGGGCACAGGCGTAGGGTGGGCCAGGCCTGGGCCAAGGCTGTACATGCAGTTCCCTGCCAGTACCATGGGGCTGGGACTAGTGGTGGCAGCCAGTGAGCCATGG
>NW_005842097.1:574593-603984 GCF_000455745.1 Alligator sinensis | reverse complement strand
AGGCCCAGGGGGCGAGGGCCGGGGGGTCGCACCCAGTGAGCCATGGCTGCCTGGGCTGCCTAGAAATGCAGTCCAGCCATGGAGCCACCTGAGCCCTGCTGCATGCCTGGGGGCAGCCAGACGCATCACAAGCCAGCCAGCACCTGGGCCAGGCGGGACTGAGGGACCTTGCCCACCCCTATTCTAGCAGCTCTCTGCTGCAGCTCAGTATCATTATGCATGGTGGATCTCACATCCCCATCTTTGTGTGTGAGGAGAACACCTTTCCCCATCCTATCCCATCCCCGACTGTTACGAATGATTCTGATTTCAGTTTTGCAGCAAAAGATGACAGTCTGATGAGGATCCTGGGGATCCTGAGAACCTGGAAAGGTGTCACCTCTCCCCCACTGTGGCCTTTCCCCTCTCCTGCACCTTGTTAATAGCATCACAGATCAAAGCTACTCACCCTTTCGGATTTCCTCACGGATCTGGGACTCCATTTCTTCCATTTGGAGCAGTGTTTTTTGCCAGTAGCGCTCTGCCCTGCGGCTCTTTGTGCAAAACACAAACAAGGCTGTGGAAGAGAGGGGGAAAAAGAGATTTCAGATGGGAAGTAACAAAGGGTCCTTTGGTCACTTGAACCTAAACTGGTGAGGGCCCCTAAGGGGAATGCACCTTTATGTATAAAAAATTGGAAGTTTTTGGCTTAACCACTATGAAATCTGATCAGATAGCTTTTGATTATCCACAAGTTAAGTCAAACCAGCTGGAATTTAATGATCACACCACAACTGTCCTCTTAAATTTAGGTCTGGAAGTTACCTATATTGCAAGACCTACTGTACATTAATACATTCCAGCTGATTAATAAAAATATATGTAAAAAGATGTAACACCTGCTGTATAATATGTGTGTCCATTAAGAGGTCCTAGGCCTCCAGAAATATGTTTCCAATGATCTGTGGTTTCTTTAATAAATACTGTATATAATAATTTTTATTAAAAATAAATGAAATCCTTATTGGGAACACCTCATTGACTGTGACCCAATGCTTTTCTTTCTGCAGTCATTCTGGGCATGTGGCAAAAAAATGAACTGGCCAGAGGACGCAGCTGTTTTGAACAGCTTCTAATGAGAACACAGCCTAGGCTAGTAGATTGAATTGTCTCCTCTAGATATGAAGCAGTGAACCCAATCTTACGATCCTTATGATGTGAACAGATCCTAGCTCTCTTCATTTTCCTTTCCCCCAGTTAGATATGATTTACCTCCATGAGGTGTTTGAGGGATAGAGAAAGAGGCTCTGAACTAGAAAAGGGTTCAAACTAAATTCAGGTTCAGATCCAGGTACAATTCTGGGGAACTTAGATTCAGGGTACAGGCTTGGACCATTATGAAAAGAGAAATCATTTGTTGAATTTTGATCTGGTTTAAGATTTAAAAGATGCCCAGAGTTCACAGGTTTTCAGAGACAGATCTTGGTTTTGGCTCTGAAATGAAGCTGTGTGGGCAAGTTATCCCATGTGTGTGAACACTGCCATGCAGCAAAAGAGTTCAGGACTCTCCATTCCCTTACCCACAACAGATACAAGCAGCAAGACGCTGCAGATGACTATGGAGACGATGATGGCTGTCTCGCCTCCCCCGAGGTGCAGCATAGCAATCGTCTGGTTGAACTTCCCCACTTGGATCTAGGGAAGGAGAGGGAGAAAAGAGGTCACGTGGTAAGTTAACAAGTGGCTAGGAACACAAGAGGAACCAGACCATGCAGCGGAAATACCCACCAAAAAAAGGGAGCTAACCGCATGTTGTCTCAGCAGTACTCAGTCTTCACGAGGGGCCCTACACTGTACCCACCACTACCAATGCCTGCAGGGTGGGGTGGTCTACATGCATGGAATAGACCCAGTTCCTCTTATGCGCACCATAAAATGGAAACAACACTTTTGCAGTTGTGCTAGTGTAAGCTGGTGTGACAAGGCAAGTCTAAGCCTGCTGCACCATCTGGCCTGCTTCCAGTGACACATATATACCCCACTGAGGCTGACGGCTGCCAGCTAGTGGCAGATGCAGGAGTCCTGTGGACTCCTGGGGTGCTAAGTGAGAAACTCCCTCCAGTATCTCAGGATATGTAAGGGTTAGGTCCTTCCCAATAGAAGCCAGGGGGCACAGACACATTAGTTAATTCACTCCATACTGTGAAACTTGTCCAAGGGACATGCCTTATTAAAGGGCCTCCTCTCTTAATAGACCATCTCTAAATGTTCCCTGCTGTCACAGAATTAAAGAAATTCCTGTTCCAAAGAACTTAAAATTATACAAGGTACCATGTGTTCCTCCTTTATTAGCAGACTGCCTTCAGCCACCACCCACTTTGCCAGTGTCCCTTTAACTCCAGGCCCGATGTACTCTCTGCCCCTACCACATGTCAGGGTGAGGAGACTTGAAAGTCACAGAAAGAAAAAAATTAAACTGGAAAATGAAAACTCAATAACTGTACTATTAACTAGGGGAACAACCATATTGTGGTTCAGACACACAACCGGAGAGTCAAGAGACCATGGGTCCAACCCAGGCATGTACTTCACACTTCCCATGACATTGTGGCTTCCTGTGACACCTAATCCCTCTAGACCTCAGTTTTCTCCCCTTGGACAATGGGGACAATAGCATTCTTGCACCTTGCAGGGCAGCTGTGAGGTTTAACTCATTACTTTTTATGAAGGGTTGTGAGATCTTGGGTAGGGGGGAGAGGATGGAGGGCCAAAAGGAAAACAGCTTCATCAGGGCAATGGGAACTCTTGAGTGTGCATGGTGGTTTCACTTCTGGAAATGGGAATTTTACTTCTCCAATGGAATGAGAACTGAGAGAGAAACAAGAGCAGAAATTCGAGCGAGCTTCAGGAGAGGGGGTGATGTAAAGATCTACTGAAAACTTCCTGTCTCAGTCACACTGCAGCTGAGGGATGGGATACAGGCTATGGGCTGGATGATGAGTAACTAGCCTTGTATAGCATGTAGAAGCAGGGCAGGGCTGTAAGGATGGGGCCAGCTCTGCCTGCTAGGACTGCAGAGAAAGAATCCCCCCTGTCCTAGGCTGACATTACAGGGGGGAACTGGGCCTGGCAGAGCCCTCCTCCTGCTCCTTGGCACCAGCTAGGCACTATGAGGGGAAAAGAGCATGTTACACTGTTCCTACCATAAAGCACTGCTCCACATACAGCCCTGTGACTCCTGGAGGTAGCATGATTCCCATGCTCATCAATACTGCCTCTGACCATCAATGCTGGGCTGCACAATTACTCCTCTTCGCTCCCTGCTCTGGGCCATGAGTTGGCTTCTACCTACCTATCAAAACTGAATCTACCACTAGGCAGCTTTTCAGACAAGATATATTTCAGTACAAAGTGTGTCAGAAATCAGTCATTTTCAATGGGAGCAATTTTGCTACTACCCTGGTGCTGTAAAATGGTGTTGAGTAATATAATAGCCCTGTTGTAGGTGGCAGAAAAGGGATCATCAGCTAGCTATAGTTTTTATAATCTAAATAAGAAAATGAATAAAAAAGGCATGGGTTGTTATGATATACAAGTGTGTGCATGCTCACGTGCCTACGCTTGCCTATACACTTACACACCATACTTACAGGCTTTAGTGCATGCATGCATCCATAAGCCTATCCAGTGTCAGGCAGTAAGAAGCAGTACACACTGTAGGGAGGATTTTCCTGTATTTTGCCTAAAAATGTCTTATGGGGAGAGATGAATTAGCAGTGCACATTCTGGAGGTTTTATATCAGTCCACCTGCCCCCAATCTTGCATTATTGCCAGGTAGTACACATCCTAGATTCAGTGTTTAAATGATTCTGTGACAAACAAAAGCAGGTTTGAAGGTCTCCAAAGGCCTTCGGGTTTTTTGGTAGATCTCTATTCAATAGACGTTTTATAGGTGTGTGTCTATGGGCCAAAGGAAATTAAGGTCAGGGTTAAACGGCAAAGTTTCCTGACTCTACCACATGGTGGGGCTGTAGAATGGTGATGTAGGATGCGTCTCTCAGGCTTCTCTTCCCATCTGGGGAAATATCCACTGACGTCAATGGAAGATTTGCAGATTAGTTCAGTGATCTTAGGGATCAGAGAATTTTACCCATAACAGGTCACAGCCTTTCCATGTAATGCAATGACTGACCTCACAACAAATTATGGGGGGTAAATCCAAACATTCAGAGAGCTAATGACCAACTGTAGCTGCATATCTCCTATTTAATCATCCACACAGGAGCATCTACACCAGTAATGAATTGGGTGCAAATTTTGCATTGACTCATCTGTAATGGGAATTGGGCACAAACCTTTTTATAAATCTGGCCCAATATTAATAGGTCCTATTAATTTATATGCTAAAAGGAACTTGTTGCATATGAAGTTAGTCAGCAGCATATAACTCAATCCACATTTGAAGGTATAATAGCTGCATACAGGTCTGCTTGCACCTCTATTGCTGGTATATGGTTCATAACCAGCTGTTATTTTAGTAAAGTGTTGTTGTCCTCTTTTGCTTAGGAAACTGTGTTTGCTTATGAATCTCTAGGGCATTACCCAGAATGTTTTCTGTCAAAACCAAATCTAGCAAGCTGTTCATCACAAGCCCACTTAAAAGAAGATTTCTCCAGGCTTTCAGTTCTCATTAAAAAAAAACAACAGGAATTTCCCCCTTCAGCATTTCCATTAAAATGGCTTAGGAAATTTTGAGTTGTTACTTCTGCTTTTGTTTTGGATCCTTGTAACAGTTTCATGTGCAAAGGCTATACACAACAAATAAGAAACCTTCCCCCATAGAAGCAACGGGTATTTTTGCTGAGGTAATCTGCTTCTGGGCAATAGCAGGCCACAGATTCCTCAAATCCCTCTGTACCTTCTCACTCCTTGCCCATGCTGCTTGTTCTTGCCAATTCAATATTAACACATTTACTGGAAAAAGACTCAGCTGGGAAGGAGACTACAGGTTCTCAGGCCACTGACACAGATGGAGATATTGTCTCCAACTGTGAACAGCTTTAGACTGGCCTCTGAGAAGCCAAGGTACTGGATATGAAAAGAAAGAAACTGAAAGCAAAGGAACGTAATTAGGGACGCCCTCTGGATAAAAGAAGTAATGAAGACTGGTAAGTGTAAACCATCCCAGGAACAATCAAGAGTTCCTGATCCTTGAGATCCGTGAGACTGAGAAGGGGCACAGAAGTGAGATTAGTGTTGGGGAAAAGCAACCATTTCATTGCCCATAAGATTTACAGCTGCAAGCATCCTAGTGCTGTGCTCACTGCAATCCACCCCCCGGCGATACTGCCAGGACCCCAGTCCAAGTGAGGAGAGTTTAGCTTAGGTCTCTGTGCTCTTCACAGCAATTCTGCTGAGACTGGTAACAAGGGATCCCAATGACTAAGACTGTAAACTGAACTTGGAATCCCCAAATTCATGTCACATGAGCCAGCAAAAACAGTGGGATTTTACCCTGAACTGCTGGGACCAAGGAATCTCCCTCTGCAATGTACAGTGAAATCCCATGGTTCTCAGACTAACCCAGCAGGACCAGCTGCAGGCATCTGACTGGATCTGCTCAGTCGCCCACAGACTAACAGCTGCTTTTCTCAGTGTTTTTTATATCATTCAATCATTAGGCAAAACCCTGAGCGGTTTTCATCTCTAGTAACTCCAACTGAAGGGGTGGGGGTCAGCACCACTCAGTATTTCACCAATGGAAATGAGAGATGGAAACAGCCTTCAATTAGTCCATCCTCCTCAGCCACTGAAGAATACAGTAGATTCATAGATTCATAGATGTTAGGGTCGGAAGGGACCTCAGTAGATCATTGAGTCCAACCCCCTGCCTTGGGCAGGAAAGCGCATGTCCAGCCTCCTCTTAAAGACCTCCAAGCTAGGGGAGAGCACCACCTCCCTTGGAAGCCCATTCCAGATTCTGGCAACCCTTACTGTGAAGAAGTTCTTTCTAATGTCCAACCTAAATCTGCTCTGTCAATTTGTGGCCATTGTTCCTAGTTTCTCCAGAGGGTGCCCTAGTAAACAGAGCATCTCCTATTTCCTGCTGCGGCAGCCACAATATCACCTCTCAGCCTTCTCTTGGGTAGGCTGAAGAGGTCTAGGTCCCTCAGTCTCTCCTTGTAGGGCCTTGCCTGCAGGCCTCTGACCATACAAGTGGCCTCCTCTGAACCCTCTCATGATTCTCCGCATCCCTCTTGAAGTGCAGCGCCCAAAACCAGACACAGTACTCCAACTGCGGTCTGATCAGTGCCGCATAGAGGGGAAGCATCACCTCCCTGGACCTATTCATCATGCATCTGCTAATCCACGATAAATTGCGATTAGCCTTGTTAATCACTTTGTCACATTGACGACTCATGTTCATCTTGGAGTCAACTATGACTCCAAGATTTCTTTCTGCTGCTGTGCTGCTGAGAAGGTCACCCCCCAACCTGTAAGTGTCGGTGGTTCTTTTTGCCCAGGTGCAGCACTTTGCACTTGTCTTTGTACACTCCCTAGAACATTTGGCCAGGCTGGTG
Source organism: Alligator sinensis (assembly GCF_000455745.1). Classification (NCBI taxonomy): domain Eukaryota; kingdom Metazoa; phylum Chordata; order Crocodylia; family Alligatoridae; genus Alligator; species Alligator sinensis. The sequence goes on along the minus strand of NW_005842097.1, from coordinate 597,423 downwards.
TTCAGTGAATCCTGAGGATGTCAGGATAAGCATGAAATTTAAAACAATGAGGATTCTTGCCTGGCAAGCTCACTGCTTCCTGGTGGCCAGTACTCACCGTCACGGGCAGCTGTCTTTCCGAGGTGCTCAGCGACTCATTGACTGAGCAGTGAATGACTCTGTCAGAAACAATCTGTATCTCACAGGAAATGAGGCCAATTTTCACTTGGTACTCGCTGCTTTCCAGGCCCAGGTTGTCAGACTCTTTCTAGTTCCAAAAAAACAAAATTGGGAAGACAAAATGAATTAGTCGTTCTCCAAAGTGCTAGGCCTGTATGCACTGGCCTTTTCAGAGAGAGCCCTGGTTACACTTGCTTCATCTCCTGCTGCCTCTCCAGCTCTGCAAGCCCTTCCAGTCACCCACCCTCTCACCTTCCCCCGTTGTCCTGTTTCCGGTCCCTCACCATTTCTCAGCATGTGATGTAGAGGGGAAAAATGCCCTGATGAAGCCTGGAAAATACTGCTTTTGATTTGCTCTCTTTGTATGCAGCAAATGTACTAAGACCCTGCCAGGGATTGGGGAGGAAAAGGAATAAAGGAGATGGTGCCTAGATAGCATGTTGGTGAATGCATGAAGTTAGAAAGAAGGGACACTCCCAGTTCTTTGATCTGCTCAGGAGAAGACTGGAGACTCATCAAAACGTAGGACTATCTTCAGGAATGAGTTGGCCACTCTCCTGTGAATCTCTTCCTCCCAGTGCCAGCCACCAATTAATTCCAGCCACATCCACTCCTCACCCCTTCCTGATTGCATTCCTAAGGCACTCATTGCCATGGTGTCTAGGCACTCTGCCCACAGAACAGCTTCCCTACAAGGACATGGCTACATCTCGGTGCCAAGAAGTCAGGATGCCCTGTCAGTGTCAGTCTCTTACATGTATAACCAGAGTCAGGGGCTCCCCGGGATGGTGTTTGATCCACTTCTCCTTCCTGGCTGTGAAGAACTGAGGGTCAGCATAGTATTCCAGGCTGAATTTGCTGATGTGCATGGCCTCCTCGGGGTACATGTCCTCATCGGGAGCTGGCCTGTCATCGGCGTAGAGGCGCTCATTGATGTAGAAGTCCACAGGTGCTGGCTTGCTTCCTGTGGTGAGGTTGGAGGCAGCTGGAGAGGGGCAGGTAATCACAGTGTCGGTGTGAACCTTACAGTTCTGAAAGTAGGAAAAAGCATGCACATCAAACATGTGGACGAGACTTGGGTGTATCCATGTCAGCAACTGTCCTGACAGGCCCAGGGACTTTACCCAGTGGGAGGCTACCTCAGATAGGGTTGCTCTACTTAGCCATGATTGACAAGCAGCTGTGTGTGCCAATCACAAAGCTAGGCACCCTCATGAACCAGGCAAGTGATGGCACTGTAAACATCATAGATGATAATAATTACAGTGCGTGGGCATAAATTAGGTCTGTCACACTCCTGAGCTAAGGATCATAACAGATTCATCCTAGCTACAACCCCAATCAGCAGTGAGGGTTAGGGACCATGTACAGGTTGTACTATTATTCAGAATATCTCCTATAGCCAGGCCTGCAGACCCAGGCCCTCTTCTAATACTATGGTAAGGAAGGATGCTTACTGTTTTTTCTTTTCCAATGCCGTGAACCACCATTGACACATTCTGAACCATCCCAAACCCATTTCCTTCCAGGGTGATGATTCTGCCTCCACTGAAAAAAATGGAAGGAAAAAAAAACAGATGAGAATGTGAGAGTAGGTATTGCCGATGACATGCGAGTCCTGCCTTTACTGTGTCTTTGGTGTGCTCAAAAGTGTTGACCGGGGCACACCCTACCCACCCGCTCAGCCATGCTGAGGGCCTCACTTCCCATTGTCCTGAAGTAGAGATCTCTGCCTCTGAGGTGGTTGACAGAGGCAGTTTGGGCACCCTTTGGGTACTTTGCTGCCATATCTCTAGGTCTGGCACATGAGCAGTGGGAATGGGTAGGCTGGTAGGGAGCATGCTTGACAGTAATCTTGAGAGTGCTCCTGGCAGGGTATTGATATATCCAGAGGTTTCTGGGGAAACCAGGCACAGGCAGATAAAATGAAGCTGTTCTGCTGCCAGGCAGGTCAAGGAATAGACTGTTCAAGTGTACTTGCTTGGCTCATCGAGTATAGACAGATAAAAGTGTACGTGTGCCAGGTGCCTCACAGTGTTTCAATGGAGTAGGCTTCCTGGGAAATGGCAATGTAAGTGTTAACCTACAACTCGCTGGACACCAGTTCATGCACTTATTCTCTTGGTTCATCCATGAAGGGCTCAGTACTTAGGGAGCCAAGTAGCCCAAGGCACTGAGACAAAGCCTGTGTCTCCCAAACCCCTTTTTTGATTTAGAAAAAAACTGCAAAAATTATTTTGCATTTTGGACCTGATGCCTCTGGAATGTGAAATGTGGCACCATCAATGTGCAATCAATTAAACGGAGTAACAAGACGGCTCTGCTGCACGCATTACTGGTGGGGAGGGGATGCAGAAGTGGCTCTTCCCCTCCAGTTAGTAGCAACAATGTCCCAGCTTTGCTCTGCACTGTCTGCACAGGGCCTTTCATTTACCCACTCCAATTGTATTTGCTTTAATGAGGTGGTATATCAGGGAACCAGGCTGAGGACTGGAGGGGGAGAGGGATATTGACTTCTCCCTCGCAGCTCTACAGATTTCATTATATTCGGGAGTATTGTATCCAGGGCCCTTCTACTTGAGTCTTTAAGATGCTCCAAGTCCTCGTGTGGTGTTAGCACGCAGGTCTGCAGTTGAGGACTGGTGGCCGAGTGACTGAGGTACCCCACTACAGCTCCAAAGGAATGAATTCCAGCTTCATTCTGGACTTGTGCTGCAGGCTGCCCACAGGCAGCCCAGCTGTAAATGGGTGCACAGTCAGCTGGGCCGGGGCCTCAGAGATAACTGGGTGTGATGCTGGCCAGGCCATTCCTTTATGTGCTATTGGCTATGGATGCTGGAGTGCTTTAGCCGTGCTAATACAGTGGACCTTCTACACTCAGGTGGACAATGACTCGATTGCTTCCTGTGTCTGTGAAACCATTTAGGATCCACAGTTCATTTTAAACACCTTTATTCCTGCTAATGCTGATGAGGTTAGCAATGTCATAAGCCAAACTAATTCCTAATTAATGATGTATATTCTCAGATACCTGCAGTAATGAACTAGTGTGCACAGAATTCACAAGCAACCCTCCAGTAACAAACTACTGTACACAGTACAAGCCTTATAAGAAGGGATCCTTTTTCTGTTTAAAAATTGCATATTCGCTGATAAAAACATCCTGGATTCTCTGATTAAAACATCCAAAATCCACATTTTTCTATGATTAAAATGAAACACCACTATATATATTCCAATAGCAATTTCAAATTGCTTTAAAATAGTCAATATATCAATAAAACCTTGTGCTAAATTGATTACGCCTTATAAGAAGGGATCCTTTTTCTGTTTAAAAATTGCATATTCGCTGATAAAAACATCCTGGATTCTCTGATTAAAACATCCAAAATCCACATTTTTCTATGATTAAAATGAAACACCACTATATATATTCCAATAGCAATTTCAAATTGCTTTAAAATAGTCAATATATCAATAAAACCTTGTGCTAAATTGATTACTATAATATATATATATATATATATATATTATAGTAATCAATTTAGCACAAGGTTTTATTGATATATTGACTATTTTAAAGCAATTTGAAATTGCTATTGGAATATATATAGTGGTGTTTCATTTTAATCATAGAAAAATGTGGATTTTGGATGTTTTAATCAGAGAATCCAGGATGTTTTTATCAGCGAATATGCAATTTTTAAACAGAAAAAGGATCCCTTCTTATAAGGCTTGTACTGTGTACAGTAGTTTGTTACTGGAGGGTTGCTTGTGAATTCTGTGCACACTAGTTCATTACTGCAGGTATCTGAGAATATACATCATTAACCCCCCATCCCTGCCAGTGACCTTCACTCCCAACCCACAGCTCCTTAGCCCTGCCAGTGCCCCTCATTCCTAACCCACAGTCGCCCCAGCCCTGCCGATGCCCCTCACTCCTGATCCGCAGCCCTCTGTCCCCCTACCCAGCCCTGCTGGAAGGGACCCCCAAGTTCCCCCATGCTGCCCAGCCTGGAGTGCAGTGGACTGCAGCAGCTCTTGACTTGTGTGGGTAATGGCAGAGGAGGACCAACCCTGGCATGGCCTGGAGGGAGGAAAGGATGCCTGTGGCACCCCCCACCCTGGGCTGGGGCTCCTGTGCTGCACCAGGTGGCCTGATCACAGCCCCTCCACCCCTGCCAGGCAGCATCTCCCAGCCACCCTGCCCCTGTGAGCTTCAGTACGGGCCCTGGTGCTGCTGGCCAAGCCACACAGCTCCCCACCACCCCTGAAAGGCCCCCCCATCCCTTCTGGGGCTGGAGGGGCAGGCAACTCTCCCTACCTCCCTGCCCTACTGCAGCCCCAGCATCAAGACAGCTTCCCCCAGCACCAGCAAGCACCACCCCCTATCACACACCCACCCCTTCCACACACCCTTGCACCCCCCAACACCCCGACAGTCCCCAAGCCCTGGCCCTCCAACCCCCACCCTCAATAGACTTACCTGCATCCAGATGCTGGGGCTGCTCCCACCACCCTGCCTGGCTGTATGCTGGACACTTGTGTGTGCGCATTGCCCCCTACCTCCAATTGCCCTCCCCCTGCACCCCTCAGCTCCAAGCAGCTCCTTGGAGGCTGGAACACTGCTAGTCTGCAAGGGGAAACCTGTGGTTTCCTGCAGTTTTCTCCTTTAAGGAAAATCTACATTTCTCCTTTAAAGAAGAAAAATATGTGTTTTTTCCTTCAAATGAGAAAATCCACATTTTTCTGCAGCAAATGGAAAACCCGGATCCCTGTGTCTGCAACAGAAGAAAAGACTGCTCTCAAGTTTCTGATGTTCTAGTAAGTACATTAAAAATCAGTTTACAAGTGAAAGAGAAGCATTTTGGTGGTTTCTTTCTGCAGCTATCACTCTGTGTGGACACGCTGTTGCTGCCATTCAGCATAGCCTAGAGTGTGATTAAATTTTATGTGAGGAGCTGAGGGTTGGATGAGTCTCTGCTGTTCTTTGTCACTCATTCTTCCACAGCCTGTAGCTTTGGTATTGCCTTTGAGATTATAGACCTGTACCTGTTTGGTAGGCTGTGGACAGGCTCAGACTGCCCTTGCCTCCACAGTGCACATGGATTTCCTGACGACGCAGCTTTTGTTGCATTTGGTCAGAAGGCTCAGGTGCTAGGTTCTCAGATTTCTTTCATGGGACACAGACTTTTCAGATGGAAGAAGAGAAATCCATAGAGACATTTCACACAGAAATCCAAAAGGAACAGGAGCTTGGGAGCTCCGTGGAGACCAATGAAACCAAAAGCAATGTGTTGTGGCAATGAAATGTGGCCCAGGAGCTGAATAACTATAAAATTACAAATCTCAGTGGATCCCCAGCAGTTTCGTGGCTGGTGAGAATCCCTAACAGCTACATACATGGCTCCACCTGAAGTTCTCTAATGCACCCAGCAGACTGAGGGAAAGACAGGGAGTAAAGTTACAAAGGATGCATTTCAGCTTTATTGGACTTTCTAAGTTTCAGGAAAACTAGTTAGCGCCATGTTCACTGCTCTGTGCGCCAGCTCGAGCAGCTCGGCCACTGCACCCAAGTTGTGATATCTACTTTCATTCCCCTCATTGGGTCACCCCACTGCTCTGCTCCAGCACCTTAATTGTGGCCTGCAGTACCCTTTGTTCCTTAAGCTTTTTGGGCATAGGTTACCAAGCAGTGGTGCTTAAGTACCCGTACCCACCAGCAACTGGCAGCACCTTTCCTGTACTCTTCAATGGGCACCACATTCACCTCTGCAGTCACACTTCACTGAAGCCCACAGAGGATGCCTGGGAGGTGCTGCCTTCTCTGCCAGTGGAGGTCCCTCACCTGATCTGACTCTTTTTTGGCGTGATGTCTGTTATGACTGGGTTCTTCTCATACTTGAACACGATGTTATCATTTGTGCAAGACTTGTTCTCAAACTGGACGCAGACCCGTGCAGCTGTCGTGCGCTCCACTGCTGGCATGATGCAGGTGATGGTGGTGTCAGTACGACTGGGAAGAGAGAGACACAGCAAATGCAGAGCACATCCTCAAGGCAACAGAGACTGCTCCCAGATTGGAATCTGGGCAAAGTAAGCAGCAAGGACCCATAATCCTGTTCCAGCTTGACGATGGCTTTGGATTTAGGGAGTGCCCTAACAGTGGAAATACTTTATACTTCAAGGCACTTTCCAGCTGAGGCTCTTAAGGCACTGTGCAACAGCAATGTGCTGGGATAGGCAAGTGTTGTCAGCATTTTACAAGTGAATAGACCAAAGCACAGAAAGTTTAAACCAGTAACCGAGAGGAATACTTGGCAAAAGACATCATGGCTCCCTCCAAATGGAGGCACCTAACTTTATAATAATTTTCACATCCCCAAATGGCATGTGGGGTGGTGGTGAGACAGTCATACATTAAATAGCACAGAAACCTTGCCCTGAGGAGCATCTAAAAGGACACAAGATGCAACAGAGGAACAGGAATGCAGTAGGGCGGGGAGGGCAAAGGATGGAGTCTCTAACAAGATCAAAGCAAGGCTGCATCCATAGTCTGGTTGGATTCCTTTCCTTTGCTTTTAAAATGACTTCCTAAGAAGTGCAGTTACACATTCAAAATAAGGGAACACTAAAAAAAAAAATCAGCCTAGGTGATTTGAGTGACATCTCTGCATCTCTGGCACAGCTGGAAACAAAGCCCAGGTATGTCTTATTTCTGGGGCTGTGGGTGCAATCAAAGACCACCCACAGAGCCTTGAGGGCTGTATAAACTCTCTGGGAGAATTGGTTTTCCCTGGCTGGAAGCCAGCCACCACATCTCGGTCATAACTAGGCCCACCGGCTTCCTCTATTTACGCCAGAGGAACAAAGTCCACATCTCTGTCAGGCAGGCACATGGCAGTCCTGTGTCACCACAGGAAGGCACAAGATTGCTCATGATGGCTGGGATGGGGCCAAGGGGAACTAAATGGGCACATTTTGATATTACTCTGATGCCGTGGGGTTCCAGGCACAACTGCACTCTGCTGGCTATCTGGATGGCTCAATGGACCCCTTCTTTCTTCAGACTATTGCTGGAACAACACGATCCTTCCTACTAACTGGTTCTGCTGACTAGTGCATCCACAGCTGATCCTAAGTGCCAGCTCACAGCCTCATGGGTGACCTTGAGACACCACTTACCTGATATCTGTGCACTGTCTGGTGTTGTTGACTAGGACACGGAGCTCAGATCCCACACTGAGGTTATTCCCTCTGATGGTTACTTTGGTTCCTCCAGCTTTCGGCCCCAAACTTGGAGTTACGGAGTGTACCACAGGCAACTAAAAAACATGAAAAGGAAAGTTTTCAATAGTTTCTTAGCCCAGTAATCCATACTTAGCTCACCTGAATATCTCACAAATACATGGGATGTTGTGATGTTTATCATAACTGCCTGAAGTTAACAGGCCCCACAGCCAGAGGTATAGCTGGCGCACAGGTCACTGAGAGTGAGAACCATGTAAAATGTCTCCGTGATGTAAGAGCAGAGTTCTCCTCCATGCACCTACCTCTTCAGATGTACTTCCATCCTGCTCCAGAAACTACAAAAGGGATAAATCAGGACCCCAGTTGCAAATCTTCTTGAGGGGATCCCCGGTAGGGAGCCTGAGATTTTTGAGATCTGGCAAGACACCCACTTGGGTATAGATAACTGAATATCAAAATAATTTTCCCTTAAGCAGGATTCAAACCCAAATCTGCAAAGGTGACACAGTCTAGCAAAGAAGCCACAGAGGTACTTTGCTCCTTGTTAGATTCCTCCATCTTCCGAAGAAATAAAAATCAACAAGCGTGCCATCTAAATTTGTGGGCTATTAGAAATTTTACTGAGATCCGTGGGTTCAAGGCTTTGATGACTCATGCAGTTCCTACCCACCATGTGACTGCCATATAAAGTACTCATGGAGAGCTTCCCTATTGTGGCTTGAGCAATAAGCATAGGGCATGGCAAATACATGATTCAAGGCCCCTTTCCACAGTGTTTTGTGGTTCCAGTTCCTTATAAAATAGCAACAACATCCCCAAGGAACAAAATTTGCAGCATTGTAGTGTATGAACTGCATTGGAGACCTCTCTCCTACTGAAATCATTCCAGTAGCTCAGAAAAAAACACATGAGCTGATTGAAGTAAATACCGCTAAGCTGCTTCATATCTCATAGTGCTGTCAATTCCAGTTACACAACATGGTTATTATTAGTTACCCTTGTCTTTGTCATACACAGGCAGTGGATTCTGTTCCTTTATATTCTTTTCCTTCTGCGTTTCTGTTCATCTTCCATTTCTACAATATTTATTTTGCTGATTTGATTTAATGCCTCTGTAGACAGCCGTCCTGTGCCCTGAGCCCCTATCCCATTGAAATGCACAATACCACGCGCAGTATAGAGAGTGTTCCTGCCCATCAAACCCCTCTAGCACACAGTTGGACTCCTCTGGAGTCTCATTTCCAGTTTGTTAGCATTGAAGTTCTTGCAAATTCGACTCTGTTCACTAAGATGATGGCCATAAAGCCCTCGAATGGTTGGGGGCATGTTTATCTGGTGTGACATTGTTGGAGCCTCTCCATCTTCACACCAGCAGATAAGACCCGATGGAGATGGACTGCACAAGTTAACTCTGCAATGCAGCTACCTCTGGGGTGGAACACAGTAGCAATTTAAGCCCCTGCAGCTTCACTTCAAGAGCTTGTTTAACCCAATGGTATGTTCAGGTTCCAACCTCAGGACTTAAGCCTTCACAATTTTTTGTTCAGTTCTCCAAACCTTGCTGGGAAAGAAGCTGCTTTGGCAGGAAGGACCAGTCAATGATGAGACAGCTGCCATGCTATGTGAGAGGAGCAGAAAAGGCTCCCCCTGCCTTTTCATGGCACAGGTGGCCTTTGCCACAAGCCTGTCTAGGTTTAGGAGCATGATGCAAAGTTTCAGGTCATGCCATGGGCCTGTGATCTTCTTTCATTCTTTGGTGGTGATGCCTTGGCAGATGTTTCCTCTTACGTTTTTTCCTCACAAACCAAAAACCACTTAGAAAGAGCATATCCCCTGCATTGCACCTCTTTGTCCCCACCACAATCACTCAGCAGCCACCAGTATGGACTACATTTTCTGGACTCCAGCCCACACTTCCTGGTGATTAATGCTTTTCTATGAACCCAAATGCTGGAGAAAAAGCCACCAGGTCTCATCAGTGTTTGCAGACTGCTCTGCCCTATGCTATCACACGGGTCTAACTCAGCTGGCTTTTTCCCTGCTAGAATTTTTAGATATGAAATAGTGTTGCTGGATTCCACAGACTGGCGTGGATCCCAAAGTATACACATTGCCCCTGACCTTGAAGGGAACTCAAATCAACTACAGAGCGTAATGGACCTGGGACATCTTCTTAGGGGCTGTGCCCCACTGTCACTGGGATAGTCAAAGTCCACCCAGTTTATTATCTTGGAGTCACCCTTGATCAGACTTTAAAGCAGCTTTCTGGAGATGTGATTTGTAAGTTAAAAATCAAAACAAGGAATAACCTACTTGCCAAACTTGCAGGCTCCACTTGGGGTGCCAATGCCTCCATGCTACATTCATTTGCTCTTGCACTGTATTATTCAGTTGCAGAATACTGTGTCCCTGTATGAGCTTGTTCAACGCACAGCAAATGAGCAGACATCCAACTGCACACTATAATGTCATAGATTTCATAGACATTAGGGCTGGAAGGGACCTCGCGAGATCATTGGGTCCAGACCTCTGCCCAAAGGGCAGAAGCCAGCTGGGGTCAGATGACCCTAGCAAGATAAGCATCCAGGCATTTCTTGAAGGTATTCAGAGTAGGTGTTTGCACCACTTCTGGGGAGAGTCTATTCCAGACTCTGGAGACTCAGATGGTAAAGAAGTTTTTCCTTATGTCCAGTCTAAAACGGTCTTCCAACAGTTTGTGACTGTTGGACCTTGGCTTCCCTTGGGGTGCCGTGGTGAACAGATGTTCTCCCAGTTACTGAATCCCACCCCTGATATACTTATAGGCTGCCACCAAGTCCCCCCTGAGCCTTCACTTCTCCAGGTTGAAAATTCCCATGCCTCTCAGCCTCTCCTTATAAGGTCTGCTCTCTTGACCTCTAATCATGCACGTGGCTCTCCTCTGGATCCTCTCAAGCTTCTCCACACCCTTTCTAAAGTGTGTAGCCCAGAATTGCATGCAGAACTCCAGCTGCGGCCTCACCAAGGCTGTGTAAAGTGGGAGGATGACTTCTCATTTGAGATAGATCAGTAGATGCAAGCCAGAGTTTTATTTGCTTTCCCGGCTGCAGCGTCGCATTGGTGGCTCATGTTTATCTTGTGATCAGTCGTTACTCCCAAGTCTCTTTTGGTCGTGGTGCTAGTGAGTGTAGCACTGCCAAGCCTATAAGTATGATGTGGGTTCTTTCTCCCGAGGTGGAGCACCTTGCATTTCTCTGTGTTGAATGTCATCAGGTTTTGATCCACCCGCCTTGCAAGCCTATCCAGGTTGGCACATTGTGCCCCACTCTACACCCATGGTTACCAGTCCTCAGTAACATTGCTCCCCCTCGTCTCTGCCACATAAATGCTGAAGTAAACTTACTAGCCAGACTCCATGAAAATCCTATGCTGCCAGTGCATTGGGACATATTCCACCCACCAACAGCTCGGCTCCCATCAAGACACCCAATACGGTTCACCCTTTCAAAATCCTTTGACTTTTCCTTACTTACTAGATGGCATGAATAACGGTCAGCACAAGCACCAATCAATCACCACATCATCTCTGACCCTACAGTCAGTGAACCAGGATTTAACTGGTCATGCTGTTATTGGGCACTTCTCAACCATCTTCGAACTGGACAGGGTCACTGTGGCTCAAACCTAGACCATTGGGACGTTTGCAGTGACAACAAATGCCTTTGTGAACAAGTTCAAACCATGTCCCACTGACTCCTGTCCATTTACAATGCTATCTGGTGGCCTTCAAGCTCTTCACACTGGTGATGACATCACATTAAGACGGCTGAAACAATAAACTGAAACTGCACATGCTAAAAAACTTGGAAATACTGATGTGGGAGCTTATATGCAGAGCATTGTGTAGAGGGCCCTAACGTTAGGCTTGTAAAGTGAGCAGCTGAAGTCATCCCCAATAATGCTGACACCATGAGCTATGTTCTTTCTCTCTGCAATGGTGCGGAGTGGAATCAAGAGTTCCAGCAGGGGCGAACATAGGCTCTCTGTGGGATGACAACTTACCACATATGTGTATCGCTCCTTGGATTTCCCTTCTTTGCTCATGTTAACTGTCACCACATCGGAGAACACATCTGGGGCTTCTCCAGTCTGGCATACAATCCTGCAAGAAAGAGAAGGATGAAGAATGAGAGGGTCCAAGCTGTAAGGAGTACCCTTTGAGAGCACAGGCAGGCCGGCAGCAGATCTGGGTGAGACCCTGAGCTTCTCCTCACAATCTGCACCACTTCACTAGCACCAATCCAGCAGCAAGCCATCTAGTAACAACAGCAGTGCTTGCACAGATCAGTTTCCTGCTTTTTTACCAGCACATTGTCTACAGGTGCTTCAAGGAAGATAAGGAACCCAGTGGGGAAGGATTTCTGCGTGCCATCTACACTACAATTTCCATCCCACCACAATTGGAGCTGCCCCCACAGTAGTGCCAGGGAGGGATATTTTAAGGAAAAGCTAACTAGAGACACAGCCAGAGGCTCAATTAACAACATTAGTCACACAGAAGCTCTTACAAATATTCAGCCTCCTTCAGCACTCTCCAGAACACACTGCTGTTTATTCAGTACCTGCTCTTGCATAGAGCTGTACTCAAAGCATGGGCCAAGCTTTTTAATAGCAGTGTCCAACTATTTCCACAGTGGGTTACAAAACCTCGTTTGCTGTAACTCAGGCATGGCTGGACTGCTGGTGCCTCTGAGCACAGGCCTTCTGGATGGTTTGACTTGCTGCTCTGTAAGACTTTTCTTCACAGCCTAATATTGCCATCTCTGTAGGAAATTGGCAGGAGGCTTTACTTAAGCTTTTTTGGATGATTTTGCTCCCAATCAGCCTGGAGACAATCACCTCAGCTTCTCCCTCAAGCCCGTCTGACAGTGATAAGAGGGAGGTCTTTAAAAATAATGAAGTGAGTTTAACACTGGTGAAAGGTCTGACAGCTCTGCAGGGAAAAGTTCTTCATATAGACTTAGAACAGGTTCAGTGCAGGCAGCAGCTGTGTGAGCTCTCCCATGCTGTCCCACCCACAGGCCCCAACCCATTGCTGGGGGGACGCAGAGGTATTCAGGCTCCTTGTCCCATCCAGTTCTCGGCAGAGGTGGCTAAGAAGGGGCCAGCTAGGGTCCACTTCCAGGGAAGGATTTTGTGCATGTCATGTAGGCACCAGGCAGAAAATGGGGAGCCAGACTTGTCTCACTGGGTTGAAAAGTTGCCCAGAGATGGTAACACCGATCTGTTCCAAATAACTGTGGCGGGGGGACAGTGTCCCACACCATCCAGTTTCCCCATCGCAGGGCTGGTGGGGGGAGCTGGTTTGCTGGACAAGGGGAGAAGTAAACAAGCCCTAGGCACAATCCCCTGCTTTCCAGTGGCATGCTTTGACATACTCACTCCTCAGAGACCATGTATCTGTCCTGGAGTGGCAAGCATTTCACACCCCCTATCTTGACAGCGTGAATGACATCGCTGAACCTACGGCCCAGGTTCCTTCCTCGTATTGTGAGCAGAGTTCCTCCCTCCAGGGGCCCGCTCAGGGGCTCAATCTGCCAAGGAGCCAAAGGGAAAGGGATACGGGTTACAGCAGGACCACAGGAAAACCTTTTGCTTTGATTCCTCCGTGCATTTCTGTTCTCGCACGCATATGTCTATATGTGAGCACACACGCACGCTCTACTCAGCCTCTCCTTCTGGGGAAGAAAGGCTGCCTTTCACACCCTCGCCTCACCCACACAGGCCATACCCTCAGCATGCTCCGTCTGCCAGAGCTTTGGGAACCGAAAGAGTTCACACGTCTGCAGTTACTTTGGTGCCCACAGAGATTAGGTCACACACCATGGGAAATGCAGCTGACTCTGGGGTGAGACATTATGACTGCACAGCTATTGAGGAAAGAGAGCAGAGAAAAAAAAGTAACAGCAGCTATATCTGTGCTAGACACTGGCCAGGGCACCAGTACTGAAGTACTGGTTCAGTCGTGATTGCCTCCCACTGAATCAAACTAATTGATGCATTGGGATTTCTCATCTATTACTAATCCTGTTTAGTTGTGATGGGACAGTGTTAGGTCTGCAGGCCTTTGTGCCATTTTACTGCAGCCTTGGTTTGCTATTACTATAGCTGCTTCAGCACTTGGCTGTCATTATTCATCGGGCCAAGTTAAGTCCTTACATTCAGGAAGGGCTGTTTTCATTTTAGTAAACTTACTGAAACTTATTAAGGCAGCAAAGGCTGCCTGGTAACATCAGCCTTCCTCTGAGTGCATGTGGAGAGGCCACAGCTCGCTGGAGCTGCTGCCAACACAACATGACGTAAGCCAGAAAGGGGAAGGTCAAGAATGGAGGCTCCTTCTTCCGCCAAGCTGGTTAGGGCTGATAATATTACATTACTAAGCTCAGTGCCCCTTCTCTATGTAGCTGTGGTCCTCCTTCTCCTGAGGATGACTCTGTGAAAGCTAAAGCAAAGCTTGTTTGTTTCAGTGACGGAGGATTTGGATTCAGTGTCTTATATTTGCTAGGGACGTAGCCTCACAAGCCTGTCACATTCTGTAACCTGAATTCTTGTGGTTTGCTTCCATTATTTTTTGGCACAGAGCTGATAAAATTTTATACGCATTGGGGTAAGGCAGGCTCATCAGAGGACATTCCTTCCCCACTCTTGTGCCTGTGATAGTGACAGGATGGAAAGGGCTTTTGGGAATCAGAGAATTCAAACCACAGTGCTCAAATATGGACAGATATTTTCACACTCCTTCCCCATGAATAAACAGCCCCAGAGCTTGCCAGTTTTGGCAGGTTTTGTTACTGTTTTCTATAGGATCTTTAGTCTCCAGAGTTTTCTCTGTTCCCATGAAGTTTGTTGTAGGATTTCCTGCATGTGCTTTCTTATCTGGGACTCTGCATTAGGAGTGGAGCTTAGTGGCTGGTCCTCTTTTGCTAACAAATGCTCAAACCCAAGGACACCCCAGCTGGGAAATCCAAATGTAGGCCTTGGACCAACCTTTAAAGCATCATTGCAAAAAAGTCATTCTGTCATTCTGGATGGTGATAAGACCTCAGTGAATGGTGGCTGGAGAGGTGAGTACAGGTAATGATTTTATTTATACCAGATCTACCAACAATTTCTAGATAAAGAATCCTCTGGTTGATTTTGCAAAATTTCCTTGCCGGAATCTCTGCATCTCCCCCCTCACTGATAAAAAAAAATGGATGGCCTTGGAGACCGAGACAAAGTTTTGGTTTGTTTGTTTTTCCCACTAAAAGATCTGGATTGGATCTCAGCTGGGTGTTTTTTGTAGTTAGTGTGGTATTTTCATGCAGTTCTCAACTTTATCTCATGTCAAAGATAAAGTAGGGTTTCTTAGCTGTCCCCATATCAGTGCCCCTCCCTTTAGTTCCCAAATGAAGGGCTGTCTTGTTTGTTATGCTACATGCACGGCGCTGTTGACTGGCCTGTTGCTTCTGGGGGTATGCTCAAGCCTTACCTTCTGAATCTCAGGCGCAGGGCACGTGTTTGAGGTCTGCAGGGATTCAGTGTTTAGTCTGCAACTGGAGCTGCTCTCAGTCCAGGTGCAGCGGTGCCCCAGGTCCTCCCTCCCCAGACACTGAGAACAGTCTGTGCTTCCAGTTGCACAATTATAGACCTCCACTAAATGCAGGAGAAGAGAGATATTGTGAGATCCCAGATGTGGACCCATCATGATCTACAGAGTCAAACACCAAACCCACATATACATCTATACATACACATCATGATCTACATCGACATATACAGAATAAACTCTTTGCTGTTGGAAATCAAACACATGAGCAGAATAACTTGGAGAGAAAGCAAACAGAGGGAGTGTTGGCTGTAATGCTGAAAATTTCCCAGAAGTACTGGGAACTTATTCCCAGTGCAATATAATTTAGCAGCACTTTCTTCATTTTTATTTTTTTTAAAAAGCCTTTTGTCAATTTTCTAATTGCATTTTTCTAATTCTTGCTATCCACTTGGGATGGAGCTTAGCACAGCTGACCCCACCCTGCCAGCAAAACAGTCACTGCTTCCACAACCTGCGACAAGAATATGAGTGTTGCAATGATTTGTATGATGTTAACATTCCCCTTTCTTCCCTTTAGCAGCTACAAGCTCTCTTTACTGACTTCTCCCTTTAGAGTAGAGCTGTGCAAAGCTTCATGTGCCGATTCAATTCGGAGGAGATCTGGCCCGATTTGGTGGCTGAATTGCCAAATCCGAATCGAATCAGGGGAACAATAAAAAGGTCCGAATCAATTCGAAGCTCTCCAAATCTTCGAAAAAGATTCGGAGAGCTTCGATGATTCGGACAGTCCCTGCCCACTGCTGCGGGGAGGCGGAGCTGGACTTGGAGTTGGTAAGTAGGGGGCGGGCGAGGGGAGGCTGGAGGAGGGGGCAATGGGGGGAACCCTGTCAGGCCCTATCCCCTGCCTGCTTCCCCAGCTCTCTCCCAACCCCTACCCGCTCCCCCAGCCCCCACATAGCTGCCAGAACCCACCCCAGCTCCTGGGGCTTTTAAAAAAGCCCTGATAACCCTGGGACTCACCAGCTCCTGCAGCAGCCCCAGGGCTTTAGGGGGGCTTATGGAAGAGCCCCCCACATGGCAGGGGGCAGTGGGGGACAGTGAGGATCGCTCCCCAGCGGGCAGGAACCGGTGAGTCTGGGGTTTGGGGTTTTTTTTTCCTTAAAGGGCCAGAGCTGGGGCAGCCCTTGCCAGGCCGGGACAGCAGGCAGGGGATGGGCCTGTGTGATTCAGAGATTTGGCAGTAGCCGAATGTCCAAATCAGATTCGTCTGAATCAATTCAGGACAGTGATTTGAATCACCAAATCGAATCACTCTCTCCCGAATTGGCCGAATCTGAAGCAAATACTAGCTGCTTCGCACAGACCTACTTTAGAGCACCCAATGCAAGTGCTTTGAGCTCTTTAATAGCTAATGACTGGGTAATACCAATATTCCCTTCTCAGTTAGAAATGCTCTTTTCAGTTCAAAATGCTCAGGCAAAGTGATTTCCACACCCTACTCCCAACATCACACAGTTTTGGCAGTATTATATAAAACAAGGATGCAGCCACATTTTGCACTTAGCTTGAACTGGTCACCAGAGAGAAGTTTAAAGCACGTCATGAAAACTCAGCGTCTCCTCTGGCTTTCTTGTGCAATGTTACTCTAAATTTTGATTGGCTTGGCTTTTGGGTGATCAACATGGAACAGGACAGGCCTAGTTTTCCTCAGCTCTTACTGACTTCACTTGCAACTCAATGAATGCTCAGCACACTTCAGAACCAGAGGGAATGTTAGGCCACTTGTGTGGGTTTTAGATCCTACTCCCCTCCAAGGAGATGCAGAACTCCATGCAAGATGCCCATTATTTTGCTCAGTAAGCAAGAAGTTAGAGCCCTGGCTAAGGGAGTGGTTTAGAGGGGTGGAACACACATCTTTTATTTGCTAGTAAAGTAGGCCAACCACCAGGCCACAAGGCAAACTTCACTAAGAGGACCCTTCACCTTACCTGGTGAGGCTGGCCTGCTGGGCAGCCAATGTATGTAGGACCAAGATGAAAAAAAGCAGAGCAAGAAGAATGTGGCTCAGTGAGATGGAGCCTGATTGACCCTGGGTTCTAATCCTTGCCCTACCTTGCTAGGGAAGAAGCTAGTCTGCTGATATCCATCAATGCAGAAACAGTACAGAAGGAAAAAGAGAAGGGTAGTTCCCCTCTTCTTCAGCCATACTGCCTCTGGCTTACTTCCTCTCTTTGCTGAGAAATGGGCTCAGGTTAATGAATCTTCAAAGCTACTTATGGAAAAAGTTTCTCCTCTAGTCTCCAACAATTGCTGGTTTCATTTATCTTGAGCCCTGACTCAGCATTAAACTAGGTGCTCTTAATTTGAAAGGTAATAGTTTTACAATTTCCTTGGTTTATTCAGAGACAAAAACATAGTTTCCAACAAAGGCTGAGAAATAAAAATTTAAAAAGTACTGGGTCTCCAGTCAGTCAGGACTAGTTCCACCAGAGATAACTATCCAATGCATACAAGCTGGCCTAGTTACTTTTAGTCTTTGCCTGCAATTGCTTTGTAAGATTTTCTATAGTTTCAAATGTAGCGGTCTGGCTGAAGCAGAGAGGAGGCCAGAGAAATATGGGGAGTGATATGATCCAGGTTAGACCAAGTATCAAAATGTTTGGGAAATCCAACTGGAATTCAAACTCAGGAAGTGTAAGCTGACTGCTCCTCTGTGTAGCAATTAATGTAGATTCAATGCTCGCATGGACTCAGTGAACTACTAGGACATGGGCGATTCCCTTTCTGATTTTTCTGATTCCAGCAACACACACACAGGGTGCTGACGGAAGTGACAACTGTCATGCTATTGGACCCTTGAAAGCGCTCTACAGCCATGCCCTGACAGAACTGCATAGGGGTGCTAAGGGAGAGACACTGCTGACACACAGCTTGTCTTGGCTTGGCTCCAAAGTGGAGTTCAATCCCCCAACTCCCTGACCCAACAGCAAAAGTTTTCTGGGTCGGGGGAGGAGAGGCAGTCATTTACAACTCATGGCGCTTTCTGTAAAGCGCCATGAGTTACAGCAGGGAGCTGCACATCTGTCACTACCCACTTAGTGTTCAGCATCCTGTGGTGAGAAAACTGTCCTCTGCTATTCCCGGTCATTTCAAGAAGTCAGTGTGCTTTCTTGATCTTCCCCAAACAGCTTACTGGACTCTTTGGCTCCCCCATCTTGAGATTCCTAAATTGTTTCTCCAGTGCCTGATTCCTTTGCAAGATTTCTCCTTCCTATCCTCTGCTACCTACCAAGAACATCACTATCTGGACCCAGTCACCAACCTGTCTGTATCTTAGTCTACATCACTGGTAGATCATCTCCAGTTCTGTTGGCAAAGCAGTGAGTGCATGCATACACAAAGCCTCTCTGCGCTAGCAGAGTTACTAGATCCCTGCCAAGCAGAGTAAGGCTTTGGCTGCCACCCAGTAGCTAGCCAAGGGTGCACTATCATCACAGCCCCAGGACTTCAGTTGCCAGCCACAGTCTATCCAGTCCCTCTAGCATTTTGCTGTACTACAATAGAGTTGTGTGGAACCACCAGAAGTGGGAAGGTGTGCATGAGCTCTGGCAGCAGAATTAGCTGAGTCTAGACGTATCTTAAGTCCCTTGTCTTAGTCCAGCCTTACCACTAAGGCAGCTTGCTCCAGGGCTCTGGTTCTCTTCTCAAACCAATCAAACCTCTACTGAAACTATTGGAAGCTGCAGTGCAGGAGCACCGGAAAGGATTATGAGACTGGTATAGACATCACATTCAGCAAAAGCTTGTGGTTAGCTAGAGCATAGCAGGCAAGGGCAAGGGAGGGAGGTCAGTGCATTAATATCCTGGCTCCGTTGGCTGTTCTGCTAACCTAAATGTATTGTTATGTGTGCATTTTTAATCTGGTGCCTTTCCTCTTCCTTCAGTTTGCTGATACAACAGAGAGCTTTTGAAGAACCCTTCTGTCTTTCCTCAGAGATTTTCCCTGGACCGGCGGGGGGAGGAACTGTGTTTACATGTTTTGTTAACTGTGAAGGGATACAAGAGGGCAATTTTTAAAATGCATTTAATGCTGATCTTGTATTCCCATAAAAGCTTCTGGAGGGCCCTTCCCCCCTCTGTGCTTATCGCCTTTGAACTAAATTCCTTCCCTGACCTTGGAAGACACTTCACATATTCGTTTGGGATCTATTATTTCAAAATGTTCTGTGCTACACACTACTGGCAAGCAAGAAGCCTACACTGTTGTGTGAGATCTGTGTGAGGGTGGCCAGGAGATCTGTGCATGTGTGTGTGTGCGCACTTGTATGTCTATGGGGGTGTGAAAATATGCAACTTGTACACATATTCATACTGTGGTTAAAACCACACCTCTCTCTGCATGTATATGAGGGTGGGTGTGTGTCTGTGTGTGTGTGTGTGTCTGTGTGTGTGTGTGAGAGAGAGAGAGAAGAGTGAGTTGAAATTGTGCCCATGCATTTGATACTCAGAGCAATCTCTCATCAATCTTGTTAGCATTTTAGGAGCCTTTAACCTGATCAAACGAGAGCACAGTGAAAAATATCTTCAGCCCAAACCTGTCATCATCTGTGGATTGTCAATAAATCTGTCTGGTCTATGCTTCAGCTGAAGGTTTACCGGGAAGATATGGCTTTTCTCTGATGTGTGGAGCTGCATGAAGAAATAAATGAAGAAGTGCTAATGAAATTTACTAAAATAGCAGACTACCCTCTGCATGCATGCACCCACACACACACACACACACACACACACACACACCCACACACACCCCCCCCCCCCACATATACATGATGACTAACATTTTTCAATATAACAACGCTCCCATACTTTCTAGCATGGTTTCTCAGACTGCAAGGCTTATGTCTTTAACGGGGGTAGCAGGAAGAAAAGGAAGGGAGGGATATTTTTCTCTCTGAATTAATTCGTTTTGCTGAGACCACGATAAAAGCAGAATCATTCCCTGCAAATGCATCATTCAACAGGGCTCTGCATTTGCTGATGTCTATGTAAAGATGAAAAAGAAAAATGAACAGGCTACCCTGTTTACATATGTTGAAATGCTTGACCAAAATATACCATTGTTCCAAATTTATCTGGGGCAAATTTTCCTCTCAATGCTAAAAATGTCTCACTTGAGGGAAGCCCAGAAATTATCTCCCTCTCAAGGGCATAACCTGTTCCACAGTGACAACAATTCACTCTAAAGATGGGGTCTCTTTCAGCCTTTTCAGTCCTTCCTCTGCATAGAAGTATGGTGCATATCTTCAGGGCTAAGCATACCCCACTGCACTCTAGAGACTAGAGGAGGACAAAACATTTTCGCAAAATTCTTTTCCAGCAAAAATGCAGATTTGGCAACACTGAAACTCACCACACATTTCATTTGGTTTCACGTAAAAATATGAAAAGATCAAATGAAATGCTTCAATTTGTAGATCCCACACAACTGTTCATTAACAGCATTACTTCCAGTTTTATTTTTAAAAGAATGAAGAAAAAACTTATTTGAAATTGAAATGAAATGTTTTGGGTTTGGATCACTTGACCTGCAACAAATTACTTTTCAATATTTTGGCTGACCCAAGATATCAAAAAATTTTGTTTTGGATTAACCTGAAATATTTTTTCCAGGGCTATGAGTGACCAATAAAACATTTTCATACAGCTTCAACAGTGATGCTATATGAACTGGGATAGTTTGGGGCCTTTACTACGTGATACTACGAAGAGTATATTTAAATAAAGAGCTATTCTTCAGGCCACATGTTTTATCTTCCCAAGTTATAACAGGGTTCCTATCATTCCCATGGGAGATACTGACTCTTCCTTGTTTGTAAGGATACATAACATTATCCTCAATTAATACAGGGTGAAAGCTTCTTCCCATTCATGGTACTGATATGGATGGTAAGGAGGGAACAAGCAGGCCTTCTAAGGGCTCTGAGTGCTGAGTGCCCTCATCTCCCTGTGATATCAGAAGAAATAGAGAATACTTTATGCCTGGCAGGATTGGGCCCAAAGTGACAAGATACCCTTGTCTGTCATATGAGGCTTTTGTTATGGTCAGTTTAGAAGTAACAGGCTGAGAGGAATCCCTCCAGCTCAGGGGCAGGCAATTATTTCAGGTGGAGGGCCGCTTACTGAGTTTTGGCAAGCCCTCGAGGGCCGCAAATTGAGGTTGGGGTGTTTTTGGTACTCTGCCCCAAAATTTTGGTGACCCATGTACCAGATGGTCCCCAGGAAGCTGAAGTAGCCACTCTGAATGCTCTCTATGGCCATGGGTATGTACAGAGCCCTCTGGGGAGCCTTCTGGTGATGCTGAAAGCTGTTCTGGTTCCTTTGCAGTTTGCAATGCTTGAGGGAGAGGTGTTTTCTTGATTGCATGTGCGGGCAGTGGGACAGCCCCCCACCCCCACATTGTGGACATCCCTGAGTGCTGGGGAAGTCCTCGCAGATCCCTCCTCTGACGCGTACCAGAACACTGTTGCACTGAATGGCTGAAGAATTCACCCATCTGGCTTCAAACGTCCTATCGGTTCCGAAGTGACATTCCAGAGCTGTGTCCTGGAGGAAGGGAACAAAGGGAAAAGCTTGCAAAAAATCTTCTTTTGGGTTATTGCCTAACATTCAGGAGACAAACAGGGCTTTAACCCTCTGCTCTGCTTTCACTTGGTCCGGTGAATACCTGGCGCATCCCCATGGGTGGATAGGGATCCACCGGTGTCAATCAGAACAGGATCCAGAGTTTTGCATTTGGAGAGGAGGGTGGCTGCAGATCCTGACTCACCCTGGTTATTTGCTAATATGAAGGGAGTGATCGAGTAATGGCTCTTAAGCTAAACATCACAAAGGGGCTGGATCCTGGGCCCTCATCTGGCCCTAGTGTCTTGTCAGAAAAGTGCAGTCCAAGTCAGCTGCCGACTACCTCAAAGTAAGAGGATCCCTTGCTTATGTAGTGGGAAGCAGGTTGTCGAGAGGATACTGCTCTGGATATTCCTACTGGCTTCTATGTGTCTGGTATAAACAGGTGGAGTTCAGAGCTTTCACGTGGCTGCTCTAAGTTACATCAAGAGCCACCACTGATCCCGAGCAGGCTTGGCCGGGCCAAACTGTCAGTCAGTCAAACAGGCCAGTCAGTCATCTGGTCTTAAAGCCATCTTCATCTCCATCCCATCACCTGTGCTCATGTTGAGGTAAGGGAGTCTGGCCACAGAATGTTTGAAAAAGACATTTCTCTACACCGTTTTGCTACCACCAGGGGCCAAATCCTGCTCCTGCTTATCCTTGCATAAGCAACTTATGGGCCTGAATCCTATCTCTGAGGCTAGTGATCCATCCTCTTCAATGGATGAGCCCTACAGATGTTCTATCCCAACCAGACAGATTTGCTAAAACTGCCTGAAGTGTGAAAGAAACATCAGATTCATGGCAGAGGCTCGCTGTCTCAAACAGCATGTGAGGGGTAGCAGAGAGAGGCTGAAAGTCTGTACTGTGAGTCATTTATACCAGTGTTAACTGCTGCTTTTTAAACTAACCAGTGCCCTCTCTTGTTTTGTGAACACATTTGTAAATTCAAGAGCAGTAGCAGTGGATCTTCTGCTCTGACAAGGATCAGGAGACTTCTGGCCCAAACTGGAAATGGTGGTGCCTCAGGCACTTTCCTGTTTACTTCATTTCCTATCAGGTTACATATGGTATTTCTTCCTTTTTAGCCACCTTGAAAATTTCCAGAGGAAGAGCAATCCACCACCAACATTTTTTGCTGACAGTACAAGGGACACATCCTTATTTATGCATGCCACACCTTCAGC
>NW_005842097.1:572633-574562 GCF_000455745.1 Alligator sinensis | reverse complement strand
GAAACAGCAACCAGCTCACAGCACATCATTCCCTTTGCTGGGCAACAAACAGTACAAGATATTATGGAAACCTTATTAATATTGCTGTGTTACACCCTGACCCTGCTTTCTGTTGTTCCCAGAACAATCAAGCTCCTTACATCTGAAGATTTTCCCAAGCTCAATTCATTACTTAAGTAAAAAAAAAAAAAGAAAAAAAAAGTCAAGCTACCTGGCTATTTGCATGTGTGAGTATCTCATTTGTGGTTTTGTGGTTAACTGCCCGGGCAAATCAGGCCCACAATTACACAGGGTTGCTTGAAAACCTGACCTCAAATGACAAATGGCAGCTTCTCATGAGTGCTAGCATTTATTAAAATACTTTCCCAACCCTTATATGAATTCGTCTGGTACTTCCTAGCTCATTAAACACATCCCAGGATGCTTCATTTTCTAGCTACTAGAACCAGTTTCCCTATATAGCCCAGAAGTTTTCAGAGAGAAGGACACTTAAAAAACTACACCTATTTCTGTGATGAATTCTAACACAGAGCTTGGTGAGCACAGGAGACTCTGCCCATATATCTGGACTTCACTCAGTCTCCACATTAGCTTTCACTTCCAACAGTGTTTCTTTTCCAGAAGCAGGGCCTCAGAGACGACCTTGTGCATAGCTTTGTCAGCCCCTTGGGAGCACCAACACCTGCATGCTCGCAGGATGGAAGGTGGAAAAAATATCCACCAGGAACGTGTGAATTTTATTTCCCCCAAACATTTTGTTCTAGTGGATAGTTTACAATGTGCATAAATCCACATATTGTGCACATACCGTGAAAGGTCTGACATTAACTGTAATGGATCCCTAGAGAGCTTCTGTATACAAGCTGCATTTTCCCTTTGTTTTTTTGATTTAAGCCCCACTGCCACCTGGGTGGTGACTTTCCTTGAGCGTCCCCTGCTAGTACAGCTATGTCAGAGGCTAACGTCAGGTGGAAATGGTAAGTCACTTCATGCAGGGACAAAGGATGGCACCTCCTCAGAAGCATCCCTTAATCTGGCTCTTGGACTTCTTGGTACATGGGGGCACAGAATCACCTGGTGAGCTCAACTGAACCTTTTGGCTCTGCCTAAAAACTCAGTTACCTTGGAGAAAACAGCATTAGCCAGCGAGATTGTAATGTCTTGAGACGTCCCCGTGGGCATTGGTTCTAGCGGCACAGGTACAACCTGCGGACAGTCAGTGCTGCTCTGTTTTTTAGAAGACAAGAAAAGAAAGAAAGGTTAATGGGAAACTTCTCTGAGGACGTTGAGTCTCCGCAATGAAGAGAAACACAGAGAAACCCTGGAAAAGTCACCTGCAGTAAAACCTTAAATCATACTGTAGCCTACAAACCAATGCTAAGCCTCAGGCTGATGGCTCTCAGGGAGAGTGCGTGGCTTGTAGGACTGGTAATGCCATGCTGATCTTACTACCTCAGAGACACCAGTTTAAGTCCAGCCCAGGAAAGCAGTGGCTAAAAACTGCTCCCATCTTGTGGCTGTTTGATGGCACAAGGTGGCAGGCTCAACGCAGGTCCCAGCGGACAGTTGTCATCCCCACATTCAGCACTGACTGGTGCCCTCATTAACTTTCTTGGTCTAAGATGAAATCGGAATGAAATACGAATTCCCTTCTTCCCTCTAGAAGGGGCTGCTCCGAGGTCCTCATGTTACAGGCCTGGCTCCCCTTTCAGAACCTGCTCTGTGGCTAAATAGAGGGCTGGGGTCTCCAGGTGATAGGGTTGTCTGTCTGCAGCTTTTCACTTTTCACAGTAAAATAAATTCACTCACAGATTAAAAGCAAAACCATATGCACTGCAAAACCATATGCCACACCAGGGCAGTTACATTATTACAGGCATTTAAAAGGGGCCAGAGTGACACTAAAAGGACAAGCTGCACTATACAATG
>NW_005842097.1:518676-572623 GCF_000455745.1 Alligator sinensis | reverse complement strand
GCAGGAAGCAAAATGTCTTGCAAATTGCAATGCACATTTCTCCAAGCCCCTGCAGAGATTTCACTTTCCAGTGGTCTCCTCTACACATTACTATTCAGAAGTCAATGTGTTTGTGTGTGTGTGCACATTCATATGTGTAGGAGGGAGAGAAAAAGAGAGCAGGAACAGGGCGATGGGAGGGCTGAGAGAGAGAAGGAAAGGCTATAATGAGCTGTAGGGGGCATTGGGAAAACTGAATGGAAGGTTCCAAATGAAGCTAAAAATGATTTCAAAAGGTCATCTGTCCCCTTACTTTTGTTCTCACTTAAATTGACGGCTCAGATACAAGTTGGTCTGAGTCCAAATCATTGTGACAAACCCATCCTATTCTTCCATGAAATGGAGATCACACTGCAAACAGCAGCAAAAGCTCAACCAGCCTCTTACCTCCATTTCCCCGGGATATATCCGGATCAATGCCATCAGCACTGGAGTGACTAGGGTAAAACGACTATTCAGTTCTGTGCTTGTCCTTTCATAGCATCTGATGAAAGGCGCTCGCCAAACACTTCTGCTCTACCTATATCTTATTTAGCTAGTCTGTAAGATGCATCTGCCTTCTGCCTGACTTCAGCTTAACATGGCTAACTATCTCTCCCAGCAGGCTACTGGTCCAATTATGCAAATAATTTACAATGGGCACAATTCTTTTCTCACTTACACAAGCTTCACTCAAGTGTGAATCTGCTGGTGTCAGTGCAGTTACTCCTGCTCTACTTCCAAGTGAGGTAAGAATCAGGCCCTTCAGCATGTGCAGCTGAACACTTAGTTCTGGGAGCTCTGTATAGCAGGCGCTCTTTGCATAGAGTGCTTTGCTCTTGACTCTTCCAACCATGGCTACAAGGTCACTGAATTATCTTAAAGTGCTTGTTTTACTGTGGAAAACATGCTTCAGCTCTTATCGTGACACTGATCTTAAGCAAGCACAATCAGTGCTGCCTCAACAAGGAGATTAAATAACAGACACACACACATGATAGGGAGGGGAGAGAAGTAAAACAACAAAGCAAAGGGTTCGAGGGAGATTTCAGTCCAGGGTCTTCTTTATAAGAATCAAAAGAGTTAATACAAGCTCAGCAGGAGACTGAAAATTAATGCAAGCACTCCTACGGTCTTGTGTGCCCTAACGTGTCACAGCGGCCAGCTTGGCTTGCTGGATAAATACACTTTAGAGGACTGATTAACTGGGTGTCTTGCAGACCCTTCCCCTAGAACTTTCCAGCCAATCTGACCTCTGTGGCTGGATCAGGGGAAAAGGATCTGGATTTTTAAAATGCTCCCATGCACAGCTGGTGTAGCATTTGCTTCTCAGCAGATATACTGCAGGTGTTTGTTCTTTTGATAACCTGGAAAGAGTTGTAGCTGTTTAATTAGTTTAGCTAAGGTTGCTGTACATGGGGCTCTGTTCTCAGACCTTCGCTCCGCAAGCAGCTCTGCTGAAATCAATGGAAAATTTAGAAAGGATTAGTCCCCTAGTTAGCAGCTATTCCAATGGGGCAAAACTAGAACCAGATACTGAATCAAAATGTACACGAACTCCGAGGAATTGCAGATCCAGATGTGAGCTCAGCGAAGGCCTCGTCCCCATGTGGTTGCTCAGCTCAGACAAGACAACCCCTGGTTTTCAGGCACCAAAGTTGTGGGGGAACCGAGTGTGGAAAAGACTTGGTGAAATGTCCCTGACAGAGCTCAGTAAGTTCTGCCTTCATTATGCTCACTCTGTACCTTACCTGAGGAGCATGTGCTTGGTAAACAGTGATATTAGTAAGTCCAGTGTCTTTGTTGTGTCCCATGTAGTCAATCTATTCTGCCTGCCACAGACAGTGGTACCCACTGCATTCATACTGCTCCACTGGCACCCTCTTCTCCACCTCAGTGAGTTCAAGTGTGTCCTTACCCCCCAGACTCTGAGTAAGGTCCCCTCTGTACATCTCTGCCCTACAACAAACTAGGATCTTTAGTAAAATAAAACCCAAGGGCCTCTAAAATGGTAGCATCTCATCAGGGATAACTACCCACAGGATTAAGGGTTTGTTTCTGCAAAAACAAACTCACAGAGTTTGGTTTCAGGACACAGGGCCCAAGAGCATGAGGGCAGGAGCTTTGTCTTGTTAACAATGCTGTCATTCAATCAATGGCCCACAAGCCCTGCAAGGCTGCTGCAGAGCAATCCGGACACTGATTCCCTTTTTCCCTGTCAAATTGCATGGGCATACTGGAGAAGGGATAAGAACAAATGCTAGGCCTTGAGAGAGTGGAAGAGAAGCAGATACCAGGACACTGTGGGAACCAGTTCCCAAAATACCCACCAAAAGGAAAACAGAAAAGCTCCCAGTGGCTTCCCAGATGTGGTTTGGCAGAGACACCTGCAGTACCCTGTGCCAGCTTCTACCCCAGCCACAGAAAACACAAGTATCCCCTCTTTGCAAACCAATAGCTCGTCTCTTTATGTCAAGGTACGAGCAGCTACTCTTAGGTCAAAGAACACAACCTTGTGTTTGTCAGCAAAGCTGCACGCTCCAGCTGGACGTTTCTTATTATAAAAATCAATCCAGTAACATTAAATGGTGTCTAAAAAGCCTTCCATGAATTCAAGTATTTCCTCTGGATTTAACAAGAGGTTCCTGTGTACAGGCAGAGCTTGATTATTAAATAATTACGGATTAATTAATTCATATTTGTGGGTTCTCAGTCATCCCCTCTACTGTCCCTCACAATCATATAGCTCCTCTCTTTAGACTGACAATCTGCAGATCCTGGCCCTAACTAAAATCTTAGCTTGTGCCCCTGACATCTTGTGAACGTTTAACCATAAGCTCAAACTCCATGTGGCTGCAGCAGAGCTCCAAAACCCACCACGACCACCAAGCCTTCCCTGTCATTTATCTTCTCCATCACTGGATAATAGCTTCTTCCTCCTTGTATTCAGGCCCTTCACCTGGTTCATCAGATTTGACTCAGATCCCTCTAGGTCCTCAATTCCAGGTTATGTTTTAGCCTTGTTTAACAACCCAAAGATACAGGCTTTCCTATGCACTGACACAGCAAAATGTCTCATCCAGGACCTTCTCATCTGTTTTCTGGATTATTGCAAGTTCTCTCCAGCCCTGGTCAAGGCAGTCTTGCCCTACTCATGCCCATTCAGAATGCTGCTGCTAAGATCATTCTCCACCTGTTGCTTTGACCATCTCACCCTGCTGTATGAATCCCTCCATTACTATCCTTTTTTGCATCAAATGTAAACTATTTGTCTTCACTTGCAAGGCACATAGATCAGGAAAATGTGTTTGAATGGGTATTTGCCTGCAGGCTGCAGCCTGACTGGCATGTTGGCTTGTAGTAATTGTGCATTCACATGCTGGCATACATTGGCACATGCATCTTTAATGATTTGTCTTATTTAAACTGAGATGTACACCTAGAAAATATCAATCACCCACTAGCTCTAAATGGCTCCGTCAGCACTGGCTGTAAGCTCAAGAGATGCAAGCTCAAGAGACATCCAAATCCTCAGGATCCTTACCCAGCTTCTCATCTGTCCCTTCCAGGGCCAGTCTCCCATGGACCCCAGAAGGATTCTGGTCTGAGTACAGGCTGAGGTTACAGGCACACAAGTCAGGTACTGTGTGAATTGACGCACCACCGGGTGCTGTCTGCAGTTGCAGACAGAAAAGACAATTTCTGCTCAGTCTGGCCCCGAAAGTGCTCTACAGCCATGACCTAACACAAGTGCACTGTAGCAGAGTGCTTTAAAAGGGCTCAATCCCATGTAAATCTGAACCCTCATGGTATTATGGGGGGGCTCCAATTCACCCACCACACCTGGGTAACCCCCAAAAGGAGCTCCCTCCACTCCTTTTCCCCCTTCCCATTCTGAAAACAGCATCAGGGCTGGGAGAGGACAGGTGTTGCTAGGGGAGAGTGGCGGCAGGCTGCAACCGCTCTAAACAGCAGCTTGATTCTCCAACCCCTGAGACCCACCAGTGAATGTCTGTTAGGTCCAGGGGATCATTGCAACTCATAGCACATCCTGTGAAGCGCCATGGGTTACAATAGGCAGCTGTTCTTCTGTCTGCACTGTTCATGTACACTTTTACCACCCCCCAGTAAATGCAAAGGAACTTGCCCCATTTTCACTGAGGGTCAGGCTACCTCACACTCACCTCCACACTGCAGAGTAACTGAGGTGCTGCCAGGTCAAGCCCTAAGCTACCTCACATGAATTGCTCAGGGGCTCATGCCCTCAGCAAGGCCCTCGAATTTGCCCTTCTGGAGGTGACTTCCTTTGGCAGCACTGGTCTTGTCTGATTAATTTAATCCTTGGCAATTTAGGTACTGCATTCCCTTGGCAATACAAGGCTTCCAGAGGCTGAAGAAACTGTGAAGTGAAGCTGTGGTCAAGGGGTCACAGAGAAGGCTAGACCCTCCCTCGAGGAGCAAAAGCAAAATGCTCAGGCAGTAGGTGCAAAATGCTCCATGAATGATTTTTTTCTTCCCTGAAGGGTAGTAGCATAAAGCCAGGGCTCGGCGTTCCCCTCCCATGTGCATTCAGCCACACAAAATTTAGGCTTTGTAATGTACAGGGCCAGCATCTGCCCTTCTTCCCAGCAAGGTGAGAATCGGATCCCATGCGAGCCAGAAGAATGACTCGGGAGTTACACCTGTGCGAGCAGAAGCAGAGCGCGGCCCACGGCAGGGAACTGGCCTCTGGGTGGAGGGACATGCACAAACTGAATCCTAATCCAATTTAGCTTATCTCTGGATTCCTTTTGTGACCATGTAAGATTGTCATTCGCTGTAACCCCAGGATATGTTCTGTGGGACACTGTGATTGTGCACAAACACAGGCAAGATTATGAACATGATGTAATGGTTTGTTATTTTGGAAATGACTTGCATCTCATATTGGGTGCTGAGACGTGCTGTGTATCCCCAACTGAGGGGTTATTTTTAGAATAGCAGGCTGTCTGTCTCTGTGTCTGTCTATGCTATTTCTAAGCATCCAACACTGAACCACACAGTCCTCTCTCAGGAAATAAATGTTGGAGGTGGGGTGTAAAAATGGAAAAGGGTCTTCAGGACCGGACCCTCCAGAGAGACAGAAGAAGGGAAAGGCTGTGTGGAGGCATGGTAGTCCATTCCCCCTTCCAGTGCAGGATTATTCTCTGCAAGATACTTGCTAGCGCTTTTGTTGTTTAGTTTTTAATCCAGATAAATTACTACTGCGAAGGTGTTGAATGCCCTCACCTTCCAGTTTTTGTTCATATGGTTCTTTGGCGAATCACTGTTGTTTGTTCCAATAGCGGTGTTTGTTCAGGAAAAAAAGGCATTTATTCATGAGCATAATGAACTTCACCATCAATCTCCAGTGGAGAGAGAACCCAAGGTTTTCAGCACTGCCCTGCACTGCTTGAAATAAAAGGAATAACTCTTTTAACTGGTAGCAAGAGAAGACTCATGACGTCTGCAGAAACCAGGCACAAGCAAGTGTCTTGTGAGCAAAGGGAAGTTACTCACTGTTTGCTTTTACTTCTCCTTTTACTATTGCTTCTCACGTGTTTTCAGCACCCAATCCCACAGAACAAATAGCACATAGTCCACTGGGCCAGATTTTCAAAGGAGCTGAGCTCCCATCTAGGCAGCAAAACAAATGGCTAGATTTTCAAATAGGCACAGCATACAGCATGCTGAGCACTTTTGAAAATGCGGCCCTGGGCGACAAGTCATGAACAAAGCCAGGGCTGCGATTTTAAACTGTACTGGAATTACAAACAGCTCAGAGATCTGTAAAAATCAAAATCTCTTCACAAATGGTTCACAATCAGGAAAAAAGGTAAATCTCCCAGGAATATTATTCTCAAAGAATACTTGACCAGCTGTGACCCAACATGCACAGGAAGCCTTTCACACTGTTTTGATATAGAAAGCATTGTGTAAGATAAAGTTGCTATGTATTCATCATATCTGCCTCACTTGCTTAATGAATTCTCAGTGTTCCACCAACTTCCATACAGAGAGTTAGGATACAAAGGGATGCAGATGCACAGCAATCAGATCTCTGAGGTCAAGTCTGGAAGGTGAGAATGGAAAATCCGACAGAGAAGCAAGAGTGCATAAAGGTAACAAGCAAAGGGAATCTGAATACACTTGAAAGAGGCTCCCAACACCAGTGCCAAAGAAATATTCAATTTAAAATGTGAAAGCTTGGCTTTGGTGTACGGTAGACTGATTGCTGAAAGGCCAATTTTATTTAAATTAACTTCAATTTACATTTCAGAAGCAGGAGCATGCCGGCTGTCTGTGATCTGAAAAATGGTCTTTTTCTTCTGTAGACCAGCACTTGCCAATGTTGCTCTAGCAAGTTAGCTGCCATTTTATTAATGTACCACAACAGCCTAGTAAAAGCTAAATGAATTGTAAAGCAGCGCTACATTTATTTTATTGCTTAAGCCCAGGCATCCCAGGATACCTGGAAATAAAAGCATCGCTCCAATTCTGAATGGTAATACAGAGCCAAGAGACAAAGCCTGCTAAAATGACCAGGAAAGCTTAATACATTCCCTGGAAATACTCTCCACATGAATGACTATTTACCTTGTTATGAACCACACATTCACACACTCCTTAGAGACCCAGAGATAAGTTGAGGAAAGGTGCTGGACTGAAAGCGCAGGAAAATGAACTCTCTAGCTATGAGTGTAACACAGTGTATGCTTGCCTGCCTTTATCACACTCCTATCCCTCCTTCCTAAGCCGTTCTAGGAAGAAGAGGGCAGACTAGCCTCCATTCCAGCATCAAGTCTTACCCCTCCAGCTGCAGCTGCTAACAAAAGGTGTCAACTGGGGTGTGGGTGCCATGAGGTTTTGTAATGCTGACATGTGCCTGGGAGGGGGAATCTGAGACCACAACACCACTTTGCACAGCTCAGTGAACTGCCAACCTAGCATAAACACTTCTAGTCACTACCTGACATGACAGTGTGACCTAACACAGCAACTAGGACCTACTGGGCTCTACCCCGACTCTGCTACCAACTCTCTATGTGCCCTTGGACAAGTTACTTCACCTCAGTTTTCCCATCTGTAGAGAATACTTATTTGCCCAAGGGTAGGGGCTACAAAAGTGCTAAATCTATTGCTACTAAATGAAGACAGGTTCAGACAGGTGATTTTGACACCAGAGGTTGTATATCCCACATCCTAAAGCAGGGGTCGGCAACCTTCTAGGAACGGTGGGCCACTTCTATGATGTAGCATCTGAAAGTGAGCTGCCACTTCCAACCTGATCACCACCACTGCTCCCCCTGGCCAGCACCAACCAGTTACCAATGTCCTGGTTTCATGGGCCAGATCCAATTGCTTGGTGGGCTAAATCCATCCCACAGGCCACGGGTTGCCCACCCCGTCCTAATCCATCCAGACAGTGCTCCACAGAGATAGAACCCAAGAGCATGGCAGCATACAGAACGCCACTGCTGCTGTGCACTGACAGCTTCCCATCTACAAATCACCATGCATGACACAGAGGGGATAAGTATTATTACTTTCATTTTACACTTGGGAATCTGAGGCAAACCACGATGAAGAGACTTAGCAGCATAATGAAGGCCAAGCAGCCAGTCAGTAACAGAGACCCGTAATCCTCTCCATTTCCTAAACTGAGTTCTAAAGCCAACAGCAACCACTCCCAGCTGTCTTTCCCCCAGGAAAAGAGGAAAAAAAGCATAGATATGATGCAGCAAAGAGACAAGATCATTTCCAACAGCGAAATGTGATGTTCCTTACCTTTACATGTAGAGCATCCTCACACTCGGAGGAATTGGAAACGCAGGTGTATCTCCTGGAGCACCAGTGGCACTTCCATTTAGTCGAGAGACAGTTGGTACACCTGGAATACACAAGATCATCTTTACCTTTTAAAGACTGTGCAGATTTTGGTCCTTAGGTGTCAGTGTCAGGTTATAGCTTCACATGCACTTGTCAACACTATGTTGTGTTTTTTATGGTCTGTAGGACAAATCCATTCACTGAAAATCAGCACTGTCCTTTATCTATGAGGACTACAGAGCCACAGAAGGTCCTGCTGAGGCTCAAACCCCAGCACTAGGAACCAGGGACCAAGCACCAGCTCAGCCCTTCACCAGGCCATAGCTCATGATGGAAGAGTGTCAAGAAAGGGGAGGAAGGCCTTCTACTGCTGGTCGCCTTCCTTGCCACTGCTTTCCATGAACAGCTGTGGCGTGGTAGAGGGCTAAGCTAGTGCTCGAGTCCCCAAGTCCCAGGGGCGGGGGTTTGGGCCTGGTTCCTAGCAATCTATTCCTCTGAGCCTGCCTCAAGGTGGGGAAAGATTTCTTTACAAACAAATAGAGATGGCAATGCCATTAAAAGAGGCCATCCCACACCCAAAAGCTCTAGGCTACAGAGAGCTCTCTTGACAGCAGATGATCTTTGATTCTTTCCCTGTTTTAACCATGTTTTTTACGCTGAATTTTTCCATTAAGTCAGGCAAAGTCAGTGCGT
Source organism: Alligator sinensis (assembly GCF_000455745.1). Classification (NCBI taxonomy): domain Eukaryota; kingdom Metazoa; phylum Chordata; order Crocodylia; family Alligatoridae; genus Alligator; species Alligator sinensis. The sequence continues at coordinate 564,064 of NW_005842097.1, read as the reverse complement.
TAGTTTATTTGCCTCTTGCAATGACTTTGTATAGAGTAGGCATTGATGTCACAGGGCCCTTCTGCACATGCGTCAATACGTTCTGATTCAAACTCGTCAGAGTAGACTCAATTAATCGAGTCTGCTGGACTGTTCTAACCAGAACGCTCTGGTGTGCTGCAGCATCTCATGTATTCAGCATCCCCGTGATTCAAAATGGTGGCTGGGGCGTTTTAACTCAAGCTTGTCGAACGAGCTTTAGTTAATGCGTCCCTGCTGCCATTTTGAAATGGGGGATGCTGAATACACAAGACGCTGTGGGCTCTCAAGAGCTGCTCTAATTAAAATGCCCCCCAACACCTACCCCGGAGCACGTGTATAGGTGCCCACACTAACTAGGCTATGTTGCTCTACCTTTGAAAATTCACGTCAAATTCCAAGGCTCAAATCCAGGGGGTAGCCCCAATAAATTGACAACTATGTGGCTGTTCCCATGCAGCTCTAGAAATGTAGAAGATATGACTCAATCATGTCAAATGTATGGATTGTTTGTTGTCCAACTGTGTCTATGTTTAACTCTCAAAAGCTAGAGGACAAACTTATCCACCCCTGAAGGCTAGAAGAAGAGGGATGGGAGCCAAGGACAAAGACACTGCTGGTCCTAAAACTGCCTGACTCCCTGCTCTGACTCTCTTTGCTCTCCCCAGTGAGGCCTCATCCATCTTCTCAACCCTTTCTTGACACTCCCACTAAAAGGTCCCCTGCATCCAGCAGCCAAATAGCCACGTGCTGCTGGCTTAAATCACTGCAGAAAATGGCTCTGGGCTTCAAGCCCGTTTGTTTGTACCCTAGACCCTGCTTCCTGCTGTGACTCCTCCTCATACCAGGGTGGTTTCCAGCTTGAGGTCAGGAACTGGCAGAGGAATGTGTCAGAGGCAACCATGAGATGATGAGCTTTCTATGGGGAAATGCGGGGGAGAGCGGATGACAATCCACTGGCATTGGCAATCTGAAGGCATGAGTTCAGCTCTTGTATTTTCTCCTCACAGCCAGAAACCCTTCCTCTCCTCAATAAGGCATCCTCTAGACACCTCCACAAAACACTAAGATACTGCCCAGGCCCCAAGGGAGAGGACACTTCCAAGGTCTGATTCTATTATGGTGCAAAAGTTTCTATAAACTCCAGAGATTCATTTAGATAAGATTAAATTAATTTACCCCAGATCCCTCTGTGTGCACCCTTCCCATATATTAGGTGCACACGCAGATTAGACAACGAGCGCTAAAGACTTGGATATCAGCCAGCAATCTAAGAGTTAATTTAAAAAATCTTTCAAATAAAAATATTATTCGTGTTTTAAAAAAATAACAAGAAGAAGCCAAGCTATATCGAAATGTCCAGATGGCTTGAGAAGCTGCTAGGACCCTTTCTTTGTAAATCCCTGGCAAGCCACAGTCTCTATCCTGCCAAATCCTGCCCAGGATTCAAACGGTCCTGCTGGCAGGGAGACTGCTCTCACTCAATTAACCCCACGCAGCAAGGGCTCTCGGACTAGGCGCACACGCTTCTCTGAACTGTTCAATTTACTCGGTTCCCCTGGTGCAGTGGTGTTCAACCTCTGGCCTGCAGGCCGGATCCAGCACACAGAGCTATGCCATCAGGTTTATGGGGCTCCGCATGGGTCTGGAAATTTGGTGGTGGGGGAAATAGTGGCAGCATTAATGGCCTGGGGAGCAATTAATGCTGCTACAGTTCCCCTGCTGCCGAATATGAGGACCCCTGGGGAGACCTGTGGGCTGGATGACATGACCTTGTGTGCTAGACTGTGTAGGGTTGGGCTGGTGCATAGGGTTTGCACTGGATCACACCTGTGCATTGACCCGGTGAGGAATTTGGCCCATGGACCAGTCCCATGTGACTTATTGGGCTCACAAGGCAAGGGAAGTTGAGCTCCACTGCAGTCAGTGCTCAAACCCGAGGCAATGCAGAGCAACCTACTGCTTGTCAACGCCCTGCCTGGTTTCCCACCTCCAGCTCCTCCCTCCTGCTGCTTTAATTCATGTACATGGAGATCATCACTTACGCTGTCTTGGGGTAAATGTTGCCAGTTCTTTTGCAATCATAGATGGTGAAATTGGTCCAGACGATATTTTTCCCGTTGACTCGGAGTGCAGTTTCAATGATCACGTGGTCTGAAACAGGCAAGCCAAAAAATATTGGACTGCAAGTGAGGTTCTCTTCAGCACTCAGGCTTAGAGGACACAACGAGCTTCTGAGAAAACAAGCGTCCGCATCGGTGGTTGCTTTCTCTGGAGTTTCCTCTGGGCTGCCTCACAGAGTTTGAACATAACCTTCATCACCCTTTGCCATGTGACTTTAAACCCTGTGCTCTCAAATCAAGGCCTTACAACACAGCCATCCACAGTAAGAAGAAAGCTTCAAAACTTTATCAAAACATTCCAAAGCACTGTGCAAGTGTTAATTAGCAAAGTTAATTAGCGGCTTTGTCTACACTAGGTGCTAAACGGTATTTAAAAATACGTTAATTAAAACATTTCAGTTAACGTCTTTTAAACCCCAACTCATTTTCTCAGCAACGACAAATTGGTAGGAAATAATAAAAGATCCCCTTTTTTGACTAGTAACATTTGTACACTACATTCCTCTTGCCGTTTTACTTAATTGCTTAATTTTCTTGCAATCTAACGATAAATGCACCTGGGTAGAGAGTCAATTCTTATTCCTGGAGATGCGTAATAAATCAATAGATTGGATTCCAGAAATTAGTTTGGACATTGCTATAAACAAAAATACAAAGCAATAATTAACTTGTAAGCTTCCTACAGCCAGAGAGAAAAGCAATGTCTTTTCTTAAACCTGCCCTGCTATGGGTCAAGTTTTTCTGTTGTTCCTATTGAAGTCATCAATAAAAGCTCTGGTGAGTTCATTGGAGCAAGCAGGCCAATACTGAGTGCTTCTGAAAATGATGGCCCTACTTTTCAAAAGCAGTTACAAACTTTGGATGCCTCAGTTTTGGGTAGTCAGCATCAGATGCCTCAGGCCCAGTGCTGGAGCAAGGAAGTTTGGTGCCCAGGGAAAGCCTGCAGCAGCAGCCAGCTCTCGCCCTCCACACAGATCTGGAGGGCACCCCCCCATGCTTACCCAGGGGTGCACATAGAGGTGGGACCCCCCCCCCCAAACAAGCTGCTTGCTGCTCCATCTCACTCCCTGCCCCAGCTGAGCAGTGCCTCTTGGCGCCCCTTTGCTTCAGCGCCCAGGGCAGTCGCCCCGCTCACCCCTGCCTTGCTACGGTACTGATCAGGCCAGATTTGCAAAGGCAAATGGGCATCAAGAATTCTCACTAGCTTCCAGTGGGACTGTAGATGTTCAGTGTCTTGGAAGTCAGGCTCCAGCGGTCTCCAGCTGGGCACCCAATTTTGGAGGCATGCAGAACAAGAGGCCATGCCTGAAGATTTTAGTTTTAGTCTACTGGAAGGATTAGTGTGAAAATGGGATTGGAGTTCCTGAGTTGTCTCCGATCACACTTCAGCTTTGCTTCAGCAGTGTAATATGCATGTAGGAAGGATGTCAAATAGTAATGATTGTGGCAGAAGGCCATCTCTGTTTCTCTCCAAAAACTCTGCTCTGTGACAATTTGGTGAGGATGGGCCCAGCAGAGGATACACACCTTACCCTATCTCTTTAGGTAACCTGAGCTGGATATATTCCGGAGGGAGGGGGGAAACCTGCTCCCTCTGCCTACGGAACTGGCATCACATACTTGGGTGAGGGGCTTGGGCTTCCTGGGGAGCTAGGCCCTGCCAGTCTGCCCAGCAACTAGAGAGAGAGAGAGAGAGAGAGAGAGAGAGAGAGAGGAGAAGAGGGAGACAGAGAGAGAGAGAGAGAGAGAGAGAGAGAGAGAGAGAGAGAGAGAGAAGAGCTGGACCATCTGAAACTTGCTCTCTCCCTCAGAACTCATGATCAAGGAGCTGCCTGCCTCCAGAGGGAATCTCCACCTGCCTCTGGATGATACTTGTGAGTAAGCTACATGAGATCTAACTAGATATATAGCTTGCAGTAACTCAGATGCGTGATCAAAGGCTACCCAGCCATGCCAGTTTGCTCTATGGGATTTCTCTGATATTGCTCTACCCTGTACCCTATTCCAACCCTACCCTTTGTAACCAACAAAGTTCTCCTTTGTACCTAGTGTGGGAGACTTATTGGGAGCGGGTCTAGATTATACCTTGGGATCCCCTTGGTTCAGCTGACTAAGGGAGACCACTACTTGTGCTTCCAACTGGGGGAAGCACCCCCAAGTGCTTGAAGTGAGTCAAGTACCCTCGAGGGCTACTAGGCCTGTGTTTCCTAGGGTGCGCAGAGACAGAAACAAGCTCATCCCTGGGTGGTGGCAGTGTTACCCCCCAGGCTACCGGGTGTGCTCCAGGAAGGGGGTCAGCCAGGAATGAAGCGCCCCCAGGGAAGCACTCAGAGCCTGGAAGGTGGTCAGGCACAGTGAGGTGGGTGGCTCAACGCAGGAGCTCCCCCCCTCCCACTGGCCCACCACAATGATTACAACTGAAAACATAAGGAATGGTTTGGGGGTTTTTTTTGTGGACTCAGGCCTGTAGATTTATGAACCTTTTAATAGAAAACTAAAAAAAAAAGAGAGTATTTTATACAAGCAGCACTTGGCAACTCTTAATAACTACCTGAATTGGCTTTTACATTTCATCAGTTAAAAAGATGTTTTTGAAAACACTATTAACTCGTGTTAGGATGGTGGAAAGATTTCATGAACATTCAGCAGTGATTACAGTGTGACATTTTATACACTGTAGAAACTGCTTAGCTCTTCTTTTTAAGGTTTTCTATAAATAGCATTATTTGCAAAAAAAATGACCTCTTAGCTGCTGTACCAATAAAACAAATTTAAAAATTACTTCCATAAAAGAGCGTTTGGCATCTGCTAAAAGTTAGTGCTTTGTTACATACCTTGATTGGGTGGGAATGCTGGATATTTCTCTCTTGGAAAAAGATCACAATAAATTATATCATTTGAGGCAGCTCTGGCTACTGTGTAGATACTATTTCCATAATCACAAAACATCTCTGTTCCGTTCAGCATTGGGATACTTCCATTTAGTTGGATTATCGTGCCCTAAATTTGGATGAAAAGTTCAATTAATGCTATAGAAATGACTACAAGACTTTGATGAGGTTATTTAAGCTCCTTAAAAACTAACCAGCTCAGCAAAAAAAAAAAAAATCTACTGCACATGAGAAATTGCCATAGTAATACAAACTTTGCCACTATAGTTTCCTGTTCTTTCCATAGCAAATATATAGGGTATAATTATAGTCTGACATTAGAAATGAACCATAGGCTTTATTTATCCATATGGTTGCTCAAACACAAACACAGCTAAGCGGGCATGTCGCTATATCACTCTGAACTGCTCCCCATCTAGTATATTACCTGCTCTGCCATCACATCTGGACTTTCAGGTTGGTACCAACCTGTATAATAGGCACATGCCAAGCACACCCATCTACTCCCACTGAGGAGACCACATAGTTCGTGGTCTCCCCACCACACATGAGAGATGAGTTTCTCAAGGAAGGTAAGGGAAGCAGGCAGGGCAGCTGTGCTAGCTATGCCATTCTGGCTGGAGGGCTGCTGCTTTTCCACAGGGCAATCCAAGCATATTTTTCTTGGTTCATTTTCTATTTTGAATGTTGATGCACGAGCAGCTCAAGGAACGGAAGGCTTCACGAGAGGCACTTTCCTCTTGTACCTGATCTTAAAACAAGGACTAGCTTCTTCACAAACAGAACTCCACTGCAGCAGACAATCTGGCTCTGTAAAAGGTTTTTCCTTTTTGATACCAATGAGTCTCCTGTGGTTTTTGTGGATATGGCCAAGCTCAAACCATTCTCTGAACACTTCCCCTGAGCTGTGGGGAAGCTCAGTGACAGATGCAATCTCTGAAGCACTGCACTGTCTCTAAACATCACTAGACAGAAGTGTGCTGAAGATCCAATACTGTGATGAAAATGAGATGCAGACAGCCACCCTTCAACCCCGTTGTGCCCAGGCATGGAGATGCAAAACCAGAAATTGTGCTTGAGCTTTTAATTCACTGAAAAAATAGTTTTTTGGGGGAAAGAGATACAGTTTTATAAAAAAATTTTAAACAAAGGACAGAGCCAGTGAGGACACCCTGGAAGTGCCTTAAGTTGCTGCTCTGAGCATGCTGGACACCCAAGCTTTGGGCTGGATGCTAATGGTGCTTCCATGACATTCTCACCCCTCCTGTCCAGTGCAGAGAAAGAGTTTGTGGGCAAGGTTTATTTCCTCAGCAGTACAACTGAGCACTCTGCTGATGTGCTTTAAATACCTGAAGTGACTTGAGAGTCTAAATCCTATCTTCAGAAGGGCTTTATGATTTAACAGTCCTCCTGAATGTGTGCCTGTGGGCATAAATCACTTTTGAAAACAGAATTTAGGAACTGTTAAAAACTTTGCCTCAGCCCTGCAGTGTAAATAATGCCCAGGATCCTCAACCGACCAGTCTCACAGCTAGAAGCAAAGCAGTGGGAAGTCACTGGCACCAACAAGAACATCAGATGGGACCAGCCTGGCAAAATGGTTGTGCAGCTTCCAACATGCCTAGAGCTCCTGTTCTAAACTGAGTATTTGTGAGCATATTTGTGAGGACTGAGCACAGACTATGTGCCAGGACCTACAGCATGTTATTAATTAGTGTCTACATTAGACATACCGAGTTTGTGTCATCAATATTAATTTCAGATGGCAGGATGGTCATAGAGGGACAGCGCTCCACACCCTCACTTGCAGTCGTCCAGAAATTTGACTCAGCAGAATTCATACATTCGTGCTGCAGGGAGCACCTGAAATACAGACAGACGCAATGCATGGTAGCACATCGTCAGAACAGTTAAAAAACTGCTGTGATAATGATAAACAAGATCCTAAGGTAATCTCGAGTCCTCTTCCCAGTTCTCTAACCCCTAGATTTGAGCTCTATATGTCTGGCTCTATTTAGTGGATATGATCCCCATGATATGAAAAGAGCACTCCTGTTAGCATCAATAGGAACTATGCACATCAGCTGGGAAAAGATTAGAGTGCACTGACTGAATCTGGAGCAAGAGAGAATAATAGCTGTGGGTGCATGTTTTGACAAACTAAGAAAGATGGGGCAAATGTTACAACCCTCCCATGCCTTTGCAGCTGAGCAATATTTGACTGGCTTTGTTTGAGCAAGTCTCCTAGGTATGTACCAACAGAAGACACAAGTCCTACCTGGTCTCCATTGTGCACCATCCACAATACGCATCAGCCGCAGCCAGGCACTCCGTGCAAGTTACATATTGGTTACAGACAGCCACCTTCACCCGGGTCATCTGTGCAACAGACCTTTATTATTTCCAAATACTTTAAGATGTCATCAAACAGTTAAAATTTTGGGGGTGCACTCACCTCTTGGTAAGGGCAAGGAAACCCCTTGCGAACAGTAATGAGCAGCACAAATGGCAGAAGCAGTCTTTTAAATTCAACTAGGCAAAGCACTGAGAAATATGCAACAGGGAGCAATTCTGCTCTGCTGGGGTCATGGGCAAACTCTTGCACTACTTTGTTCCACGGTGCTGTGAATAACAGGAGCTCTGTCTAGAAAGACCTTTGTCCCTTGTGATCTCATTTTTGGGGACAACAGCAAGACGGGACATTACAGCAATTGTGGTTTGATGGTTTAGAGGAGACATTTTTTACTGTTATTTCATCTTATATCTCTTGGTTACCAATGTGAAAAGCTCAGTTTTCATACTTGTAGAGCCCTTCCTAGACAGCACTGAGCAATGTTTGCATATTTACAAAGTGACCAGAATTTTCCTGGGAATGCAAAAGATCCGTTTGTCAGGCCATACAATCTCTGTATGTGCAAAACTGTTAGAGGAACCTCTGCTGACTTGTTCTGGAAGAGCCATTTGCTCTGTCTCAGAGCAGAGGAATGAATTTGCCTATCTGCTTTCTCTCCTGGATTCAAACCCCTCGGGTAGGGAAGGATGTGTGTAATGTGTTAATTTAGGGGCTGACATGGCAAGGTGCTGAGAGCGCTCAGACTCAGAAATCACTGAGCACCCAACACAAGTGGTCACTCAGGCCAGCACCTCCTCTCATTATCCTCTGTGGTTTCCTGCCCTCACATATGTGGTATGCAGCCTCCTCCACACACACACACTAAGTTTCTCAACATGTAAATTCTGCTGGAAAAGCAAACGGACCTGGCCTAACGGAAAGGAAAGGCTCAAGCTAGACAATCTGAGGTCCTGCCCTGGGGGTTTTAGCTGGCCCAGGATAAAGGCCCACAGCATGCATCTACGTGTGCTGGGAAGTGCTTATGAAATGTGGGAAGGGTCTGAGGTCTTAGCTAAATAGGAACTCTGGGAAAGTTGTGTCAAATGATAATGACCAATCTCCTGGGAATTAGGGCAGGAAAATATCACTCTGAGGTATAAAAGTAGTGGTTGTGCATCTGTTTCATCAGATAAAAATGTGATTTGGGGCAGGATGGCAGCAAGCACTGAACTCCGTTCCCCCTCAGCCAGTCACATGACTGATGGCAAACGCAGACCTCGTGCTTGTAGCTGCTGGGAATTATTTACTATTCTTCAAAGAAATAGCTTTCCTCCTCCAGCTCAGCGTGTAGCATGGTCAGTCCTGTGAAACCTGCTCTCAGAATCGGCTCCTCTCAACCCCGAGGAAACACTTTACTCCAAGTGACCTGTTACAAGCATCCTTAAAGTTTCTAATCAAGGTTTGTTCACTTTCTGTCAAAGATCAGTATCTACTTAGTTCTGCCTGTCTCACAGGTGATTGCTTAAAGTATGTTCCCCAGCATATTATATCTTTACCTGTACAGGAAGGGGTGAATAAATTTGTAACAGGAAACACAAACCCTTGCCCCAAACTCCAGTGAATTATTCGGGTTCAAGAGTTTGGTGAACTTTTATTCATTTTTATTCGAAATGGGGCTGGCATGAATCATAACTCAACCCCCCTGAAACCTGAGAAAGTTCAGACCCACAACTAAATTTTGCTCTTGGATCTGGTCTCCATAACAAGCTGAAACAAAACCTGGAGAACGGAACATTTCCCAAATTTTATAGTCCTTGGATCTGCACTTTGAAGCTCAGACTTCTCAATAAATTTTCAGGGTTTGTTCAGAATTCCCAGGTTTTGTTCAGTTTCTGTATTTCCAAGTTCTGTCCAGATTGAAACACGAGTACAAGATCATTAGACTGTGCTCAGATTATTTCTAGCCTGGCCAACAGGGAACGGCACCACAAATCTCACAAAGAAGTCTTCTCCTGTGTTACTTCTAGCCCATACATGCAAACCTGAAGGCAGAGGTAATTTTGGAAAGGTTTGCATCATACTTTGAAGGGATTCCTGATCTGTACCAAATTTCTAAGCCAGCCGAAATTCTTCCAGTCAGGACCTCACATACAGACCATATCCATAAAGTAGCATGCGTTTGTTTTCCCATAGTTAACAGGAAACTTTACTATCCCTCCGCTGTTCTGCATTACTATTGCTGTGCCCAGAGGGATAGCCAAACTGGGGCAGCTTACTCCTAAATGACACACACCTAAATCACCTAATTTAGTTTTAACTTACTACAGGATAATGCACAGGGACAGTTACCACAAAACACTTAAGGCACAGTATCTTTGTGCCTGCACATGCAGGGAAACTGCAGACTTAGAGGAATTAGGTTCCCTGGGGGCTCATCAGCTGCCCCAACTGGGGTCCTGATCCCTAATCCGGAAGCTGCTGGGTTAAATGTTTTCCAAGCTCGCCCATCGCCGATGCTAAGAGAACATCAGCTAATGCTGGCTGTAAAGTCAAACAGACATTGCCAAATGCCTAATTTACCTGGAAAATATGAGTCTTACCTGATAGGATGTCATGAGATAGAGGTAGCTGGAATCGGAAGGATCGAACTGCATGATGGGATGGACAGGCTCCCCATAGGCCACTGAAATTGACTTCCTGCTCACAACCTTCATGGCTTCATTCAGGTTGATCTAAAACAAGACATGATTCATTGCGATCATTTTCCAGCGTTAGAGGGGAGATGAGGGTGAAATGGGAACTAGCAAGGCTTTACATTTCCACAGCATCTTTAATCCCAAAGTGCTTGTAAACTGCACACACACAGCTTCCCTGGAATACAGGGATCTCCAGGGTGGAGGGAAGCAACTCCCTAGCACACAGAACATACAGGAGGGGAAGAGAAGTACTGCCAGGGGTGAGCAAATCCCATCTCCTGTAAGGACTTCCTGATCTCCAGCTAATGCCTCACAACCAAGGTTACTGTTTAGTAAACTTTCTTCAGTGGAAGGAAGAAGATCCTGCCACTATAATGACCTGCAGCCCTTGATTCTGATCTCAGACTGGGAGATCCCTCACTACAGCAAAATTACCCCTGAAGAACCCCAGTGCCAGTGAAACCAAAACTAGCCCCTCATCATAGATACAGGGACATTTTTATTATTATTATTATTATTATTATTATTATTAAAAAGTATTTTACTTGCAAATCTTTATCCAAACAGAGAAGGTCAGTGAAGTGTCTGCATAAAAGGGGATCTTCTGCTCCCCGTGTGAGTCATGTGTGCACACATTCCCGACCGAAAGAATCTTAGCTCAAGTGAACCATGACAGCTATGGGAAAGTGAACTGGAGTGTACTCTGTCTCACGAACCCCAGCTAAACTGTGGGGAATGATGGAAGAGACAGATGTGCATCAGACAATCTTTCTCGTCCCAGCAGGTTAAACGAGGAGTCGTGGAGAGGAAATAACAGAGGGGCTATGCAGCTTCATGGGATGGCTATTGTTGGTCCACAATCACACAGGAGGCAGGGGAGTTCCTGCTTTACTCCTTGCAAAGTAAGTGTGCTCACAATGAGGACTAAGTATGCTCCCTTCCTGGGGTCTGGCTTCATTGAAAACTCAAAACAATGAAACCAAACATGAGCGTTATTAATTCATATTATTTGTGTTCCAGCAGCAGCCAGAGGTCCACTTGACACCAACATCCCTTTGTGCTAGGTCATGTACATATTTACGTGACAACTTATTACCGGAATAAGTTAAAACAAAGTGTAGGACAAGGGAAATGCTGCTACTGTCATTTTATGAGGGACTAATGGACTTGCCAGAGGTCACTCAAGAAGTCTGGGAATGATCTCCTGACTCTTAGCTCAGTGCTTTAGCTATAAAAACAGCATTTTCTTCTTCTAGCAAAGTTTTCTTTCCCAGCTTTAGCTGTTCCTAAGGGGTTTTACCCTGCAGGGGCCTCCATTCCTAGGTTCCTGTGCCTCACTGCCCTTGTCTGCAGTAGATTTTTTGCCCTCACAACATTTCTATGATTGCTCCACAATGGCTGAGCCCAGCCAGCAATTGGACTCCCAGTTCAGACAAGGCATCAGAGCTGTCAACACTGTTGCCAAGGTAGAAGACTCAGAGCAGAGCTGGATAACACACAGGTGGCCACTAATCTACGCAGTGTAACATTTGCACCACTGCAGGTGCATGATGTTACTGTGTATATGAGTTTGAATAGGCCTACCAAACCAATGGGTAGGACGCCATTCAGCACAGTATTGCACTTTCTGAACTGCACCTTTTCCACAGAGCTCTGGATGTCATCGATGCAGTAGTCACGGGATCTTCTGACTCTCCATTTAAATCTATTGCATCATAATAGAGTATAACTTTCTCCAAGCACTCGTTACTTGCTCTACGTCTATAGATTGTGGCTTTGTACAATAAGAAATCATCGAATTTTCTGAAGTACCTACACATTTGTTCTTTGTCTCTCTCTCTTATAAAAAGACCTGTAACAGTCTTCAGAAGAACCAAAGCGCGAAGGAATGAATCTTTTCTCTTTAGTTTCCAGTACTCAGCAGCATGAGCTGCAAGCAAAAACATTGCCAATCTCAAAAATCATAAGTTAAAGTTTATGGAGACATTATGATCTTCCCAAATTGGGTTCTTGTTCTGCAAACAGTCAACCTCTATCTGATGCTTTCATCACTGCTTTCTTTATTATTTACCATAGATTCCAGATAATCAAAACTTGACATCTTTTCAATAGCTTCTTCATCAATAATTCCTTTGTTATTTGGGTCATGTATCTCATTAATCATTATAATCGTTGTCTTCCTACCATGCAGTACTAAACCTTTCCTGACTGATTTTTTTTTTTAGTTTGCTTAATATTCTTTGTTATTCTGCATTTCCACAAATGACTGAAGTATCATCTGCAGACCATATGATGGTTATATGACAGCCTGCAAATTCAATTCTTCAACAAAATCTTATGGTCCTTCTCTTATTACTGACGTAGTATGCATGTTGAAAAGTTGAGGAGACAGCATGCATCCTTGGCAACCACCACAGCTAGTCTTAAACCTTCTTGCCAAACCCACTGATGTTTTCACTGGTGCTGGCTGGCCAATATACAGCGTTATTATCAGTTCCACAATGTACTTAGGAAATCCCATTTCACACATCACTTTCTGACAGTATTTCATGATCAACACAGTCAAAGGCTTCTGCATAATTGACAAAACAGACACGAAAAAGTGATCCTCTATTCAGGATGTTGTTCAATATCTGTAAGCTGTTGATTTGGTTCTTTGTTCCTCTACCTTTTCTGAAACCAGGCTTTCTGATGCTGCTTTCTCTTCCATTTTCTTGGAGAGTTTACTTTTAATAACATTAAGATGTTCTTTGTGTGGCTTATAAGGTGATGGTTCGATCATTCTTGCACTTTCATAAGTCAACGTTTGCAGGGACTGGCATGAACACAGAGCCGTTTCAATCTCAAAGTCAGGCTTTAGAGCTCCACACCTTTCTATGCAGCCTCCATCAAAACTCTATACCACCTTTTCTCATCTTCCAGCTTCCCCGAGTGCTGCTGGTATATAATCAACACCAGGTGGCTTCCCATCCTTAATTTGCCAAAGCACATCTTGCATCTCTTCTTCAAGGGGTGGGGGCTCCAGTAATCAGCTGCTTCCTTTCTCTTGGGCCTTGTTGTTCGTTCTAATTCCAGCACACAACGTTCTGCAGCAGTCTGCCCGTCTTCCTTTTATATCTTCACTTTCAATCAATGGGAGACCACATCACTTTTTTATGATGGACAGGGGCCCTTTCTTTTCCCCTGTTAGCTCTTACACAGTATTGCAAGTATACTTCAGCTTATTCTTGAGGGTTATTTTTTTATTGTTCCGCATCTCTATTCAATGCATGATGATTTATCCCACTATAAAGTCTTTCTCCTCTCTTTAACAACCCACAAGCTATTAGATTCCCTAGACTATCTAGTCCTTTGGCTTTGGCCTTTCTGTGTTCTTCCACTAGATTTTCTGCTATTCACAGTGGCTCCTGCTTTATTTGTTCCGGGTATGTCTTTCAGCTAGATTCTTCAATACCTGTGTTATGTCCTACCAACACTCAAAGACGTGTTGTTCATCTCCCATTTATAACAATTCTTGAAGCCTTTTTTGTTATCTCAGCTAAGCAATAGAGCAACATTTTAGGGGGGAAAGGGTGGAGTACACATAGTCAGAAAAATTTCTTACACTCCCAGCTTGGAGATAGTTGGAGCTAACCTGGCTTACCCTCAGAAAAATTCCACCAAAATACCTCTTAACTTTTGGGTTTTCATGCCTGGCATCAGGATGAATCAGCATAAAACTCAATGCTCCTGTGGTGGGTGCTAGACTCTGTCATACTTTTCCATTACACTACAAGCTTAGCTGTTTTACTAGTCTTGTTTTCTCCCCTAATGACTCTATTGAATGTGGCACAGATAATGGTCCCCGTGAAGTGCCCTTCTGCAGACTGTTTGATTAATTCCCCATACGACTGGCAGTCCTAATTGCTGCTAGGAGAGCCGGTCAAGCACCACTTCTGCCCGTTTGCTGTCTTTTCTTGGACAGCAAATCTGAATGATAACTCGCAAAGTATCTTGTATCCCAGGCTAAATAACAAGGAGCCCTGAAGGTAAAAAGGCTTCTGGTTATGCAGCTGTGCTGTAGAATTAGATTAGAGCTATCTGAGCAAATTATCCTAGTAAAGAATAGCCAGGAGCCTCCCTCTAATGGAGACTCAGCAGATAAGGCTCCTTTTTCTGATATGATAATGGAAGCAGAGCTGTTAATACTGTGTGAACAGGAGCTGCGCTGCGTGTGGTATGTGTTTCCCTCTAGGCCCTGTGCACCTGGCCATGATGTCAGCTTCCTACTGCCCTGTTGTATTACCTGCCCCTCTAGGCAGAAACCAGAGTTTTTCTGTGATATTTTCCCACTTTTCTGCCAGGAGCACTTGGAAGCAATGAGAGAAATTGGATTGGTTTTCTTTCCTCCATGCATTTTGATCCAATATTCCCCATTAGGTACTAGTATCTCCAGGCTGAGATAAAGCAGATTCCAGCCTCATCTCTCCTCCAGGGTCTCTTTCTCCTCTATGAACTTACTGATGCAGGGATTATACCAAATTGCTGTGACTGGTTGGAATTTAAACTTTCCTTTGACAAACCCCAAACACTGAGGTCACTGAAATGCTGGCCCTGCATCTTGGCTCTTGATCAAGGCTATTGCGTTGCTGTACATTGCCTTGGGTATATGGCTTGAAATAGAGCAATTAGGTATATTATATGCTTGGATTCACACCTGCTGTGGAGTTTAGCATTGGAAAGGTGCCCCTCAGTGAGTCTTCTGTCTACACAGATCTTTTATGTACCATCAAAGCAAGTGGAGATCTTATTAGAGGGCACTGCTAATAATTAAATGCTGTACAATAACATTTCAAGTGCAGGCTTTTAATAAATACCTCCCAATCATACTGTAGACTTAAATACCGATTAACAGATAGCAATTACCAGACAATGTACATCATCACATATAGATTAAAGCAGCAGCCAATTACTTCTTTTTTGTCAAATGAAAACATGTGCTCAGAGTGAGCTTTGTCAAGTGATGTCTACTGCAGTGAGTACAGTTCAGAATAAATGTGGTGTACTGAAATTCCCGAATACAGAGCTCCTTATACACAATGCAAGATGCAGCATGGGTAGTAAATCACCCTGCCCAGCCAATGGGTCTCAGCCTCAAATGGGAAGAGACACATCTAAGGGTAATATAGTTTTCTCCTTGCTGAGGAGGCCAACAAGGGCACTGACTATGATAGGGAGCTGTGCACATCACTTTTTTTGTGGGTAACTGAGCCATAGATGGACCATTATTCCTTACAGACTGTCAAACAGCTTTCAAATAATCACAGAAATAATGCTAGTGCCTTTCAGCCGGGGATCTCAAAGCAACCTGGCCACATTGCCTGAGCCTCACAGCCACCTCTGCAGGAGAACATAGATTCATAGATGCTAGGGTTGGATGGGACCTCAATGGACCATCGAGTCTGACCCCCTGGCAGTATTTAACATAGCAGTTGTTTAACAGTGTACAGCACTACTACAAAATGTGTTTATGACAGAAGCAAATGCTCTGCTATCCAGAAGCAAAACCTGAAACTGCAGGGGGAATTTCAGGGACAAGAAGGAAAGTACCAGAGTAGGCTTTTAACCAGGATGCAAGTAGGGACAATTCCATTCTCATAAAAAGTCTCTTAAGATCTTTAATACCCACATCTGTTTGGGACCTCTGTTTATGCAGCATAGGAAAGATGACAACTCTAGCAGTGCAGTGCCCTTTAACGTTATACTGGGACTGAACCACTAAAACCACTTCCTGCTGCCTCCAGGAGCAGTTTGGCAACCTCCTGTCCAAGAGCTGAGCCAGCCGGACCTACCAAGCTCGTGAGGTCAGAGAACACAACTGCGTACAAGGGCCTGGCAACAATATTCAGATAGTGTCATCCAATAGATCTGTGTGACACAGCCATATAGAAACAAGCCATATAGGCAAAAGGCACCATATTACAGTGCCAGCCCCTCAGTCTTTAATTCCCCCAAGCATGGGTGCCAAGTACATAGGGGCCTGAGGGCCCTGGACCCCCTCGGGAAGAGGGATGTCACTTGAAAGGCGTAAAACTTTTCACATGTCCATCATCTTAAGCCTGCCAGTTCCCAACCAAAATAAAAGCCAGTGCCTATGCCCCCAAGTCCTTAATTCTTATCTCTTGAGTAACGAGCTACTTTTACCTTCAGGAGTCCTCCATTTGCTGTGCCCAGAAACACAACGGTGTAGTTATTGACGCTGGCAACTGCCACTGAAGTGAGGCCATGGTACTTGAACACTGGTGTTGCCTTTAAGGGTTGCAGGATGGCCAGAGGGTGCTGGAGGTGGGCTGCTCCACAGTCTAACTGTTCTGGCTGCAGCTGCAAAGAAACAGTCGTGTCAAAGAGTCGTAGCAAAATAAAACAGTTCACACCGGGAATATTCTTTTTGGCTCAGGTTAAACAGTCTACCCTGGGCTCCATGCTGTATATGGGGAAACCTTAGCACTAAACATTAAACAGAAAAATATAAATGAGTGGTTACAATTGGGAAAATAGCTATAATAGTGACACCTTATTTATCAGATCTGCTCTCTGGGGCACAAATTCAGACCACAAAGGCCAAGCAAATGGATTTCATTTAGCATGACCTGTGGGAACAGAATCCTTCTGCTCATGACACAGGGTATCAACAGAGCAGCTTGCCTGCAGCTCCCTTGCAGACCCCAGTGTGAGGGATTTGGGGAGCGTATGTGTACAGTAATAGATCCAGGCAACACAGCCATATACCTTAACAGACTCTGCAACCAGCTGTGGTAATGGAGCAGAGGGGCCCAATGACACACACAAAAGGGGAGACCCTTGTTTAGCCTTCTGCATTACTGGAAGGCCAGTTCCACTGTCTTTGAAAACTTCCCCAGGATTTGTCCCTGTGGATCATTTCTGCAGACTTTACTACCAAACCCAGACCCTGGGCTCCTCCTGCTAAAGACAACGGTAACATTTCAATTTGCATCGCTGGTAACAGCAGTGGAGTCCATGTTTTCACTGTGAAACATAAATGAGAGGGATCTGGATGCTGTTCATGCATCATCAGATTTATCAGCTAATTTCCAATTAAAAAACAGGAGACGTCTGGCTGGATTTTCACAATCCTGGTGGAGTTTGTGGAGTTGGGCAGGTAGAAAACTCACGCTGACTTGTTAGTGAGGCAAATGTGAACAGGGAAGTCCCAGATCAAGAAAAACTCAAGGGGCCCAATCAGGTCAGTTTTAGAATGACTTTTTAATGATTTTTGTCAGATTTGAATGTGTTGCAAGTGAGTTTTCCTCAGTGCTGAGGGTCTCTCTCTCAAACAGGTCATTTTTATTGCTTGTAAGCACTACAATTTGCTAATGCATGCCGACTTATGTAGTTGCAGCCCGTTATAAAGTACAGTTTTGGGGGTTTAACACTGTGGAACGAGCAGTGTCTCACTGGGCTGGAAACTGCTTGGACCCTAAATGCAATATTTTTCTTTGTATCCCCTAATCGTAAAAGGCTAAATGAAAATCTTCAAACAGAGATCTGAAATACCATCTTCCTGTAGGATCCCACCTGCAGGTGTGCAAAGTGGTCAGGAGGGGGAAAGACCCACCTATACAACCTTTGCTGAGGTTCTAAGGATTGTAAATTTAGGGCCTGATCTTGCTCCTGCTAAAGTCAAATAGCAACGCTTTGTCTGACTTAACTGAGCCAGATCCAGATAAAAATCAGTGAATTAAACATAGCCACAGCTGAGCCATCCATGGTGTAAGTTACTGTTCACAGACAGCAGGACTGGACTACTGGAAATGAAAAGCAGCAGGCCACTGGAGCAACCAAGTAGATGTGACCAGCGGGACAACAGATTTTAATTCTTCAGGGTGCTGAGGATCCTGGAGCAGCCCCAGGGCATACTAAAACTCTGGGCTAGAAATCTGTTACCATCCTACTTTCACAGAGTCAAAAGAGAACATGAGCTGACAATCGCTGGATTGAAGGGAACGATGTGCATCGGCTGTATAGCTCGTTACCCTCAACAGTCTTTACCACTCCTCTCCGTTCTGCAGTCCCACAGGCTGGAGGCTCTGCTTTAAACTGTGTATGGAGGAAATCCATCCATGTAACTTAAACACAGAACAAGTCTTACACAACTCGCCTACCTCCCATCAACCCCCACACACTGCCTAGCCAGGGTGGCTGCCTAACCACAAGATGGCAAGGAGCCCTGCGAGGAAAGGAATCTGCTATGGAGCTTCCTGACTCAGGGTTTCTCAGCCAGGGAGAGTGACAGCACAAACAATGCCGCAGAGGCACATAACTGATGCAAAAGCAGACTGGGTCACACACAGCGATGGGACAGGGCTGGGTCATAAGTTACTGTCAGACCTTGGCTTCTCTCAGGCTCCCTAAACAGCTCTGGACAGTACGACTTCGCAGCTAGCTTGGCAGCGCATCTGCATTGTGGAGGTCTGCATGGCTTGGGCAGTGACACAGTGAGGGATTGGGTGTGCAGGGCAGGCTTCGGGGAAAACAGAGCAGCAGCAACCACCACCTCTTCACAGAGAACATCGGCATGCCCCTTTCCCCTCTGCTGCCACCCTCCAGGTGCCTAAAGGAGCCAAAAGAGATTGGTACAGCACTAGCTTTGTGCTGCACTCCCAGCCAGGTCTGCTCTGCGCTGCGGATTACAGGTAGCACGAGCCTGCGACCCTCCGTCTTCAGGGAACTGGAGCACTAAGTGCCCCTAGCTCAAACAATGCAAGTCAGTCACCAGAAGGCATGCGACTCCCTTAAAAGATATGTATGTTAGGGGCTAATTTTATTTGTCTCTGGCATGAGAGCTTTCAAGCTTTTCCCCACCATTGCAAGGGGAAAAACATTTCTGTGACTGGAAACCCAAGATATCCTCAGGACAGCATGACTCAAGTCTAAGTACTGGCAATGCTGGCATGGGTTTTCAACTGCCAGAGGACGTTTCACTGCTCCTTCTTCCCGCCACTGTGCCCAGGGGAAAGAACAGCAGCCACACTAGCCCCTCCCAGTGCCTGGATTGGTACTGAGGTGGGAGGGCCGAGCTGATAATCGGTGAAATGATCACCACTGAGGTTATACTCACGGCCGACTAGGCTCCTAGTAGAGGTTAGGAGGAAGTAAAAATTCCACCTCATTGCGCTGTTTTGGGAAGCCTGGCTCAGGCAGGCAGCCTTCCTTACCTTTAGCCAAAGTGTAGAGATGGGCAAAGTGAAGTAAGGAAAGGACTGCACACATTTTGGTTTTTGCTACAAAACCAAAAACTTGGTTAACCCTGTACTGTTTTTTTGGCATGCATGGGCCCAACACCCAAGTCCCGAGTGAGTTCTGTCTCTTGAGTTCTGAGCCCAGGGATTGCCCCAAATTATAGCTCCATGTAGAAAATACGTCAAGTCAGTGATTTCACCTCCAAACACAGCTGGTGTTTTTCAGCAGAGTTTCATTTTGAGCTTTTGGTTGAACCTTATGCTCAAAACAACCCTCAAAGTGTTTCTGGGACAGAAAACCTAAAACCGCAAAGGAGGACACCAGGCCAGAGACATACCACAATCCAGGAGTTTAATCTGCCCTGCTCCCAAATCCTAAATCTCTGGAGATTTAGAGGAACAGAAACCTAGAGCCGAACTCTGGGCCTGATTTTCCTTTATTCTGTCCTTCATCTTTTCACTTACAGCAATGCAAAAAGGGTATAAAAAGCTCCCATTTTGACATGCTGACATATTCCACTCACTTTGTACAGCTGTGAATAACACCACAAGGAGAAAAGGCAAGAGACAGGAGAAAAGGCAGGAAACCATCAGCCGCCATGTGTTTCAGGGCCAACTAAAATATGACCTCTTGGGCTCACCTCTTGTCCAAGACAAAGTAGCCATAGTCACCTAGCAGCCTCCTTTATATCAACCCTGGGGGTCTCCTCTCCCACCTAGCACCAGCATGTGGAGGCCCATCTGGGCTCATACCACTTGGTCAGTTCCTCCACCACACCTCCAAGGTTTATGTCCCTTTTACCCTGACTGCCCGATGACTCCCCTTGTCATTTCTCCTCTAGCAATGTGAATGGATTCAACCAAGTTCAAATATCACAGCGCTAGCACCGTTAAAAAAATCCCTGGTGACATCTCTATAGCAGCTTTTATGAAGCGATTCACATGATTGGTGCATCTGAAGCTATTCACATGATTGGTATGTTGCTAGACCCATTACAGCATCATCTGAACTGTCATTTTCCTTGCTCATGTCAAGAGAAATAGCAATTGTACTGTCACCTCCACTGAATGTTGGTATGTGGCTACACAGTTGACATCCTAAAAAAAGGAAGGAGTGGCACAAATATTTATAGAGGTGACTTCCAGCTGTTGTACTAGTTTAAATGAGTAGGAAGTTAAGATCCTGATTCAACAAAGCATGGGAATACCCTCATTAGCTTCAATGAGGAGTTACCTACATGCCTATAATGAAGTGTATGTTTATATAAGCCACTCAATTCAGGCCTCAGTACAAATGACCCCTTCAAAACAACAAGAAGTAGTGATTCAAACAGATGAAATGCAGGAGCTGAAAAAATGCATCTTTATTTTACTATATTGTTTGGCCTAACAAGCTATAGCTCATATACTACTTTCTCTCAAGGTTCTTAATTTAGGCTATTTCCTTAGACTGTGTATTTTCTATTATAAGTGGTGTATTTCAATATCTTTCATGTTATGGTAGCGTTCAAGTGATGTTGTATCTATGATGGCCCAGGAATAATGTGAAAGGCAAAGATTTCTTAGGGTGAGAGTTTTTATTGGACCACCTGCATAGTTAGGATACATTTAGACAAGCTTTCAAATGCAAGGCATTTTTCATCAGCTCTGAGCTGTATGCTGTGCTGGCTTTTGCTGCTCAGAGCTGATGAAGAATGCCTTGTATTCAGAAGCTTGTCTAACTTTATCCACCTATGCAGCTGGTCCAATAAAGGCTATCACCCTAAGAAATCCTTGCCTCTCAGTATAATCCTATACATACACGAGCATATGCTCAGTTGAAGGAGGAAGACCAATATTACAAGTAGGCTGCTGAATGCTGTGAGTTTATCCTTATTTCATTATTAGATCTTCATTGCCAATGTAAAGAGCTGTTTGTATCTCATGGAAAATCTAGACAATTGGCCTGGAAAATGTATATTCTCTGTATTTTAATCCCTTTGTTTTTTATTTGAACAGAAGTGGACTCACATTGAAATCATGGGTTGGATTGCCCCAGACTTTGGAGTTATTCAAAGTCTCAATCCCAGTTTTGCTTCCTGTCTTACCTACCACTGCCCAGGTTGAAGTCCTGAGCCTGGCGCACACCGTGAGTACACAGACAGGCTAGCAATCTCTTCAGAACTGAGGAGGAAAAAGATCCTGTCTTCAGGGCATGGAGTGCAATTACTACCTCAGGCTCAGTCCTCCAGCAACCCTCTCAGAGAGACCAGCTAGAGCTTTAACTTGCTTTCCAAATGTGACTGCACTAAGGAACCCCCTCCCCACGTACCATACACTGGGGTGGATTTTCTCAGGCGCAGTCAACTCTCTGGGTCATCCCCAATTCCTCGTCAGGAATCCCAAGAGAACGGCCAAAGAACATTGGTGTCCTTTGTACAACCAGTCTCCACCGATACTATCTTGGGGGTATTTTTAGCAAATACAGTAGAGAAAATGCCGTGCCTTCCATGCCTGTGCTGTTGACAGGAGAAAATTCCTGTGCCTTTAAATTTCCAGCCAGATCTTCATTCATGGCAGAGCCAAAGAATCGGGCTTGCAGAGCATTTCTAGAAGTCATTCCCAGAGCTTTGTGTACATTTGTTGCCACAAACTACAGACTAACTTTTGTCCAAGAAAACCAACACAATACTCGCTGTCCTCACCCTGGCAGACACTAGACCATGGGACTGCTGGCTTTGTTGGCTGCATCAGACACAGAGTAACAAAGCCTAATTTGAAAAACTTTTCTGCTAGAGGAAGTGCCTTGGAGTTGTGGCGTGGTTTGTAACAGGACCGAGACAAGGGAATAAAGCATTGTGAATGTGAGGGGCTTTGCTAAATGGATTTTGCAGTTTTATACCATTTGGCTCCACTAAAGAATAAAATCCCAGCCTGCTCTCCTAAGAAGTGTTTACATTTTCCCCTGTAACTGGGCAACACAATTTCGTTTTAATATGCAGAGCATATCACAACATGCTCTTTAATGACCGCTTCCATGAGCAGCCAAACTTCTATAAGTGCATTTGACCAGGGTCTGTCTTATTTGTCCTGGGGATAATTATTCTGAGCTTTTTCACCCTCAAAGCTCTTTACGGATATTTAAGTGATCAGAGTTCCCAGTGCATGGTGTCACAGTCCTCACTGTAAGGAAACTGAGGCACAGAGTAGTTGGGTTACTTGACTGAGGTCACCGAAGGAATCAGCCAGTACTCTAAGAAGTTGCCTGTAATTAAGATGGGGGATCCTTTCCCCTGCAAAGCTCACTTTTGCCCAGCTACAAGGATTTCATTCCTTCCTCTTGTGTATTGCAGTTACTTCATCTTCTGGCTCTGCGTGCTTATATAGTGCATGAATTACTGAGCTAACAGAGTTGCTAAGTGGTTTTGCGATAAACAGGATGTGACCGTTCTAACAGAGCTTAGGAGGTTATTTTGGTTTGCATACATCCTTCCTCCTCGAAACACCTTTCTTCGGATGACATCACCTCTTCCAAAGAAAAGCCAGTAGGGAACACAAAGCATTTCCCTCATTTGGATCCCAGGGTTTCTGTCTCTGAAGTATAGCACCAAGATGGTATTGTTGCTCTACCATTTCATGGTAAACAGGATATGACCAAGTTACATCCTTCTGCCTGCACTGGACTATCTATTGCTCCAGTTCACAAAGCCAAGAAGCACACGAATCCAAGATACAAACTGAGACAAACTCTCCTCCTAGTCACAGTTTTGAGCAATTCTAGGGGAAGATACCTGAGCACACCTATTGTGACACTTACTATTTCACCACTGCCTTTTTGGTCACATCATGGCCACTCAGGATTCACAGTAATGGCGGGGACAAAAGCAGAAGATGCTGCTACTCTTGAGCTAAAGATGACTCCCTACTGGCTGTATAGGACCTATGATAACATGCACAGCTGAAAAGATTTGATTCCCGTCAGAAGAGGACAGAGGCACACACGTGTGCACCCTCTACCAGGGCCCCCACAATATACATTTATATGAATTTTGTTTAGGAGATAGAAGAGGCAGCACTTCCCTGTCTTGTATGAACTGATCTGAACTCAAGGTGAACAATGCTGATTAACTCTAGGCACAGTTTCTTTAAAATTTTTCACTAAGGCTTATTTCTGCAAGGGCCTTAGTCTTTTATTAGCAGCCTTGAAATTCCGGCTGCTCATCAGCTTCACAAATTGTACACTTAAATGAAGCACAATTATGTTGCAAACTAGACAGTGGGGCCAAAGAGCTCATATGAACTTAAGTAATCTATACTCTTAACTAATATATAGATAATGAGGGTTGGTGATAAATGTAAGCAACATGCCAAAAATTGGGACTGGCATCTTGTTATGCAGGTAAGCAAGTTATGCACTTACCCATACACTGAATGCTATCGCTCACAAATGGTGCACAAAGGCTTAGTCCAAGACAACACTTAAGAGGAAGAGATGATTTTAAAATAGAGTGGGAGATAAAAGAAGAGTTCTAATCTCATCCAACACCTCCAAATATTCCATGGTGCAAAGTCAGCTCTTCTTTATCTCAGACTTAAAAAGAAGCATAAACAGCTAAATGATTTACCACAAAGTTTCCATTATAACTTTTTCATCACCGACTACTCTGAATGAGAGGCGAGAATGCAGGATGTCGGGTTCGGAAGGAAGTCTGTTAGAAACAGAAGGAGGAAGGGGAGCGGTGAGGCAATTCTCAGGAAAACCATGAAATGAACTGATTTTTGTTTCCTGCATTTGTGACCTTAAGAATAGTGCTCAAGCAACCTGAAATGCCAGGGTTTATTTTTTTAGTCATAATCAGGCTGCTGGTGAAAAAAAAAAAACCACATGCTTTTGCTTCAAGGAGGCTGCTTCTTCCTCTACTGCAGTCAGTTTGCAAGCATGGTAGTGGAAAGGGAGGTTAGCCCCCCTCTCATGCATCATATCAGAGTGGATTACAACTGCTGGCTTCTAACATGCCTGGAGTCCTGGGAAAATGACATAGCTAGCATCAGATAATCTGCTCCAAACTTGTTGATTTGTAGGATTTAGCAATCGTCTTCATCTGCTCAATATTTGGCAGTAGCTCCTCCACAATTGACATGTTCAGGCCATTAATGCTGTGATAAAAGGGCACTGGTTTTATCTCTTGCCTTTTTTTAATGTAAACCATTAGCTTTTATTAATGCTTACGTACAACTCAGGAAGAACTACGATCTGCAGACAGAAGGCTCAGAATAGTTTGGGAAATTTTTGGAGCTGTGAATTCAAGCTAAAAACTGCATAGAGGCCAAAAAACAGCACAGAAGGAGCTGTAGATATTAAAGCAGAAACGGCAAAATAAAGGCCAGGGGCAGGCATACCCAGTTGTATTACCAAAACAAAAATGCACAAGCCCTTCTCTGTGTGCAACAAACCCAGACCCAGCCACCAAAAAGTCCTTCCCCAGGCGCAGCCTATTCATTATGGAGGTCTCTAATAATACTAGCAGTTTGTACACACAATCATGCGTTTATCTGCTGGAGCGTCGCAAGCAGAACTGTCAAAATCAGGCTTTTTAGGATGCCCGGAGGAAAATGTAATTCTCAGAAGAGGACTCTACTGTTCAGGCTATCAAGAGCCAACCAACCATTCTGATTGTAGCTGCTGCACAGGAAGGCATTATCAGAAGGCTACTGTAACCTCCTACCATATTTTTCAGACGAAACATAAGACAACAACATAAGTTGCTTGCTCTCAACTGTCCATTGCTTTTATGCCATCAAGTCCAGTTTTTTGTTCAACTCGGGCTGAAAATTCACTAATAAAACAAAGCCAGTCAAATTCTTTTCCAACCATCGCGAACAGAAAACAAGCAATCCCCACTGTTGCCGCAGAACAGCAGATTTCCTTAAAAAGGACTTGAAATGCAATTCATTCTTTTCCTACTGTTCACTTACACGCCAACCTCTCTGGGCTACGGACTGTCTCGTTGGTGCCTGTATCCTGTGTTCTTATACACAGTGATCAATCAGCACACCCATAATACAAATAATTAATTATAATAATAAATAACATTCTACTGTCAATTATGACTTGGATCACTTCCTGTTCATGCTCCCCATGGGTTGCTTCTGAATCACCATAGTGGCTTTTTTGTGTGTATGTGTCTAGACACAGCCATGGGCCAAATGCTGAGGTGGAGTAAATCAGCACCAAGATCAGGGGACCCATGTCAGTTTTGACTAGCTAAGATCAGGTGAAATGTTGCAAATCAGGCTCCAAACAATGGAAGGCTCATTTTTATGTATGCCTGTATGAATTTCAAGACTAATGAAACCACTAACATCACATAGGGTCTGTGTTGTTACAGCTCAGAGAAACGTATCAAGTCATCTTCTAGGATGCAAGTTTTAATATTGAAAGAGCTTCAGGGGATAATACAGCAGCTCTAGGGAAGCAGGAGTGCATGGAACTGAAACAATAAGAAATCTCGGTTGCTTCCTGCTTCCGTTTAAGGCCCTCCTGCTAGAGATCCCCTTGGGAAATAAAAGCCTTGCTAATTCTCATGCTTCCCAATGGAGGAACCTGCCCTCTATTTTTTTATTATCACATTGTTGCAGATGGGAGAACAAGGGGTAATTCAAGAAAAACAATGATCCAACAAAATGCCAGAACATGCCATTAATGAATGGTTAAAAGCCACATTTGTCACATTGCCATGGAATCGATTGTTGGAAAGCTGACTAACTGCAAGGCAGGTGGCAGGAAAGCCAGCACGTAACAGCCACCACAATCAGGCTCAGAGACAGCCATTTTAGCAGTGGCTGATCCAAGCTTCGGACCCTGGACTGGTTTGTTTTCAAATGTATTGTCTCCTAGACTTGCACGTCAATAGTTCTGGGTCTGATTTTGATCCCACATACCCTTTCCTGGACTCTCTGGGCCAGATTCTAATCTCCTGGATACAGGTTTCACAGCATGCAACTCTGCTGATATCAGTGCAACAACTCCTATTTGAGCTACGTGGAAGCAAAGTCAGAATCTGAGTCGTCATCTCAAGCACAGGGATTAGGATTTGGGGGTTTGGAGCAAATTGGTTAGAAAAATATCAAACACCACTTCATCTTTTAAGTTGAAGCCATCCAGGTTGAAGTCAGCAGGCCAGACTCTCTGGGACAAGCTGAGCTACGCCTGGAGCACAACTCAGGAAGGCTGGGCAGAAATGGGATTACACTGTATTTTCTGCTTTAGCAGGACTTGGGCCAATACAATTAACTTGAGTTGGCTGGTAAGGGTCCTTCAAGGACAATTCCCTCAGTCTCAAGGCACACGCCTTTGCTGGTAGGAGGCTGGCTCTAAACCATCCAAGGATTCCCTTCTGAAAGGGAAGCCATACTTGGGTATTTAAGATGGATTTCTGCTGCTCTCCACATCACTAGAGATGCCATGGAGACAGGGAACCAAGGGCTTGGGTCAATGACAGCTTTGCCACCAAATTTACCAATAATATGACCGGGCCTGAGATATTTTAAATGAAATTCTTGAAGTGACTGTCAGCAAGAAGCCCAGAAGTATCTTAGTGTGGCCCCTATGTAACAGAAGGATTAAGACTTTGAAAAAAGCCTGGGTTGGCAGTGGACTTCCCAACTGATAAACCAAAGCAAGAGTTACTAATTTCAACCTGGCATTGCTAAACCTAAGCCAGAAGAGTTCATGGCTCACTGAATGGATGCAATTGCTTATGAAAAATCATTAACAGATTTCTGCTGTCAAATCCTAATGAGTCAATGCTCTGTTTACAAATGAGCATCCACTGTACCAAAGCCAATGACATCCTACCGAATGGATGCATTCTTTGAAAGAGTAATCACAATGTCGGTTCACCAGCTCCCTCCCTCTGCTACAACTGATGCTTGTAATCCCAGTGCTCAAAACCATCTCTGCAGCTTCTCTCATGCTTCTGATGCGTGGGATCTCTTTCCTCCTCCTCCCTGCATTTTAATTTTAAACAAGAGCTGCTTCCCCACTGGTAAAACCCCCCTACCTATTTTTTTCCTCTTTGGATTTGTGTTCCTTTTAGGCCAAATTTGGAAATTCATTCTTAATGGCTGTGATGGGGGGTTTTCCCAAATAAAAACTGTGTGACTTTGGACCTCAGCTTTAGGCAAACAGAAGAGAGGCTGGCAGTGGATGGGATGCATCTTAGGCAGGAATTTTGCAGGTTGATGCTGACACTGTAGATGAGTAAATCACTGGAAGTGTTTTATCTGAAGACAAATTTTAAGTGACGAATTCCCTGCCTACAAACCCTGGGACAATCAGACAAGGGAGCTCCTAGAAAAGGCTATCAGAAAAAGCCATTGGTAACCCACATCCAGACTGGGTAGACTGGCCATTTACTTCTGGTAAATGGACTTCTGATATTTGCTGATGAAAGAAACAACTTTTTTAAGAACTGTGGATTTGAAGAATTGAGAGTACAGTTTCCAAGAAAACGAGGAGGAACTTTATATTCAGGTCTCACAGCAGACCTACAGGGTATCCCCAGTTTCCTCCTCTGCCACAAAGTCCCCATGTGACTTTGGGCAAATCATTAAAAGCTAGACCCACAAAGATGTCCCTCAGACAATATTTCCAAAGTGGTTTGACAAGGCAGAAGAAAATGCTGAGAGCCCAGGGGCCAAAACCTGATGTCCTTACTCAGTAGACTTCAGGATATTGTCTACTGATTGGTTCAAAACATGGAATGGTTTTATCACTAGTGTCCAAAATATGGATTTTGTGATGCAATGCATCTGGCACTGGGCTCAGAAAGGTCTCTGGGTGGTACAGTGGAAATTGACAGATCTCATCAAAGCTGATTCAGGTCATCAAGATGCATGAGCTGAACTCATGGTAGAGAAGCAGGAGAATGAAAAGAGAAGATGTAAATGAGGGCAGGAAGTTTGTGCAAAACTAGACAAAATGCCTGGCCAGACCCGAGAGCTGGGTTACTAAGGACAGAAGGATCACCCAAGATTTGCCAGCTGAGGCAAATGAATCTCTGTCCTTGCAGGTCCCCACCAACCATAGAGGCTCTTCTATTACAAGTGTTTTGCCTTCAAAGTTTGACATAACATGGAAACCAAACGAGGCAAGCGAGAAGGCAGGAAGAACCAACTTCTGCCCTGCAACAATCTTTCATTTAACTCATGACGTGGTCCCCTCCACCAGCCCTGCTGACAGGATTTACTTAGATTCCAACTAGCCAGCAACCAGAGGAGTCTGCACCACTTCAGAGCGACCTAGCAAGCAGACTGACTTGCTGATCCAGGAACTTGCACAAGCATTGGGGGCATTTTAGCAAACTGGGTTCTGTTAAAGTCAAGGGGAGTTGTTTGGTTAAAATACAGGAAAAAGATTTGAAAGGGCAGAGTTTGTAGCACTTGCATTTCTAAGAGACAGAGCTAAAACTAGACCTGAGAGTCAGGCGAGCCCAGGAGCTCCTTTTTAGCACAAGAGCCCTAGCACTTGTCAGAACTGTAGGTTTTTTCCCTATAATGGGATCTCTTCTCTCTCTCTCTCCCTCTCATTGCTTCCTCTGAAAGGGGAAAAGTTGACCCAGAGACTGAACTTATGGTAAAGAGAGTGGAAAGGAATGTTAACTTGAGAGCCTGATGGGACCTGTTGTACATGGCCCTCTCCCCACATAACCACGAAACTTGCAGGCTTCCCTGCTCAGGGCTGAGCTGTGCCACTATACGAGTTCCCCCACTCCGAGCACTACGGTCTAAAAGTGTTGTCAGGGCAGGTGTTTTATGTTGCGAACAAGCTAAGGGAATGACCATCATCTCCATGCGACTAAGACAGAAAGCATTAAAGCCAGTAAAGCTGGGAAATAAAAATGCCTGCCCTTTACTGAAACTGCACATCCTTCATGCTGCCAGGAAGACTGGTCAAGCTTATTATGTTAGTCTTCATCCTGTGTTAAATGTAATATGTCTAGATTATACAATCAAAGCCCTGAGGAATGGGCAGTCTGAAGGATTAATGAACAAGAGCTCCACAGGGGCTGTCATAGCCAAAATAGTGTATATTTAAGCAGTGAGAGGCTGTTTGCCCTCTAGAATCACCCCTATGGAAACAGAGTTCCTCTGCCCAGGTTCCTTGGGGACAGGAGAATTTATCAGTCCAGGAGTGCCTCGGTCCAAGGGCATTCTTGCTAGTTTTGAAAGCTGAACTGAAATGTCCCTCTTGAAATTGTTCAGAATAAGATGTCTGATTTATTCAGACCATATTTTCTTAGCTGCCCTTTCCTCAGGAGAGTCCCTTTCTTACTGCTCAAACTGTGCTTCTCATTTGTGTTTAGCTTTGGCTTTGGTAACAGATTTCAAAATAGTCTAAACTTCTTCCCAGAGGGAAGAATTTTGGATTGACAGTAAATTTGGCTCCTCTGCTTTCAGAAGTTACTTTCTTTAATAGAGCTGAAACTTAGCATTATTCATCTTCAAACTGATTTGGAGTCACTAAAGTCTGGTTCAAATGCTGAAAAGTGCCTATTAACGAACAGCACCTTCTTACATCAGAGAACTGGTCTTTCCATGCATTCACTCCAATCTGCTTACTTTAGGAACAGAAGGGTTGTTCTGTATTTTACATGTCAGCTATGCAAACCCAAGTGAGGGACCGGAGAGCGAGCAAGAGTCTACTCTTCTTTTGTGCATCCTCAGTAGAAACTATTTACTGGATGTAATTAGTTACTGGGATTCAAACCTACTGAAGGCAACTGTGCTATACTGGTATCCTTAAGGATATCCTTTGGGATGCAGAAGAATTACCACTGGTGCTGATGCCAAAGGAAAAACAATTAAGCCTTAGACCAGGGGTGGGTAAAATGCAGCCCGCAGGCCGGATGTGGCCTGCTAAGCCATTGTATCTGGTCCGTGAGGCCCCTAAAAAATTTAGAAAAGTTATATTTATCTGCCCTCATGGCTGCCTGTCATGTGGCCCTCAATGGCTTGTCACAACTCAGTAAGCGGCCCTCTGCCCAAAATAATTGCCCACTCTTGCCTTAGACTCAGATGCTGGGGGTGGGAATGGGTGGGGTGTTTGCAGGTATGAAAGGCAAAGGGAAAATTTTGGTTTCCTTGCTAACTGGGTGCACTTCATATGCAAATCGCAGCGGGACAAGAAACAGGAAATCCAATTATACCTCTTCTACTGTTACTTCTCTGAATACAACTAAAATACAAAATAGTCCAGTCTTTCAGGGGCAAACCCTGCTTTACTTATGAACAACTTGCATTGACTCAACATTTCTACTAATCAAAATGTAGCTGTGAGTGCAATATGTACTAGTCCATCCAGGCTAGCTTCAGTGAGCTAGTACAGGAAGGGTTACTGGCTTCAGTTTAAACCCCAATTAAGACAGGAAGTTAAAAGACTTGACTAAGGCCTTACAGGGAGTAAGAAAAGTAGGGCTGCTGAGAACTCAGGAGCACCTGGCTACCAGTCTAGCCCTTAATCCTCTACATTTTTCCTCCTCTCCTTTGACAGGAGTGTATATAGGACAAGAGATGTTCTCCAGACTGTCTTGGAGTAATAAGGGAGATCGGCTCTGTGCTACTGCACCTCGGCAGCATTTTTTGAGGCTCTCTCTTTTAGTAGGCATATAACTCCCAGTTAAGGAAATAATGATAAAACTAGTTGAAATCCATTGGATGCCACTGGATTTGGCAAATGCTGATCTCTTGTGGTATAAAGAATCCTTTTCTCTGGTCTCCCTGAGCATATTTTTCCTCTTCTGTCTTTAGGTTTTGTGGAAACAGATGTTTCCAAGACTGTCTGGATAGGTCTAGTAAATCTATCAAAATCCATTGGGTCTTAGTGTAGGGTTATCATCAAACATCAGCCAAAAACATCAAACTAGAATTATAAAGTGCACAGGAGGTAACATTACATTTCAGATTCTCCCCAAAACTTTAAAGTGTTCTTTTAGGTCCCTGACAAAAGGAAAATGAAAGGTATTTCCTGCCTATACAGGAAGTGGATGAAGACAGCAAGCTTATTAATAAGGCTTCTTTAACATACTACACAAGAGTAGCCCTTCACAGTTCAGATTATCCCTCGAGAGAGAGATCAGGTCTGGTTTTACACCTGGCTCAACCTTCCCCATCCTATCATTGGTGTAACTCAGCAGGAAGGGCTCAATCCAAACCCCAGGAGAAAAGTCAATAACAGAAATTATCTACATCACTTGTTCTCCGGGAGATGCCTGCTCCACTTAGCTGGGACCTCAAACTGAGGTCCTCCTCCTGGGTAGTAGTCTTTGAGACTGTGAAACTTCAGGCTGAGAATCCCTTCTGTATGTCATATCAAAATCTCACCCCACATATCTCCTCCTCTAAGTGCTATCATCATGTTGGCAGTTTTTACCTAAGATTTCCTCTAAAAAGAATCCTATGAACAGATACTCGTGAGGATATTTCTCAAAATCAAGAAGCCCTGTTTTCTTAACTGGCACGTTTCCTTTAAGTTTCCCACTCTCTAACTGTCAGATAATAATGAATTTTGGTCACTAAAAGCTCAAAATGCTGCTAGTGCTCAGTCCATGTTGGGATTAAAAATCTAAATATTAAAAAATGCATGTCTTAGAAGCAGAAAAGTATGAAAGATCTTAATACTTTAAACAGAAGTGAATCAAAAATGGGAATTGGAATCCTAAATTCCCTTTGAATAACAAGGGGGTGTATTTTTGGGTTTTTCTAAACCCAGCCTGGGTTGCTGTGGGTGGGAAACCAAGAGACATACTCTCTAAACTGCTTCTAATTCATATGCTGCTGCAGTCTTGTGGGAACAGCCATCCTTAAATGATTTCTGGCCCAAGATGTTGGCAGCCTTGCTCAAACAACTGGACTGGTCTCATGAGACAGCAGCTACATAAGGCAACTGACCTCACAAGCTAGCTGCATTTTGGACCAAGCTGTCAGAATAACTTGCTGAGACTGTGGTATCACCTCATCCAGACTTGATCCCCTTGCCCTGCAAAGTGCTTAAATCTGAATCTGGACTTGTGGCCTAACCCAATTCAGCTAGGCTTTGCTCACATCTTACTGCCAATGCTCGTTCTGCGCAATGAGAGATGTGCTATATTTCACAGTGTGTGGTCTGAGGTGCTGGAAGGATGTTAAGTAGCTATCAGATTAATTTAGCTGACTAATAACAAATTGCATGGATCCCACAATCACCCTCACTGCTGGGTACAAAGGGGAACAAAACTAAAGAGGCACTGGAGAGAGAGATATGGGGAAGAAGTAAAAACGCACAGCCTGCTTCTTGCCCCTTTCATAGCTGCC
Organism: Alligator sinensis; assembly: GCF_000455745.1. Classification (NCBI taxonomy): domain Eukaryota; kingdom Metazoa; phylum Chordata; order Crocodylia; family Alligatoridae; genus Alligator; species Alligator sinensis. The sequence goes on along the minus strand of NW_005842097.1, from coordinate 531,433 downwards.
TCCTTGCCCAAAAAATGAACTCCGGTGGCCGGATGTATCACCTGAAAAATCCAATAAAGTGGCCAGAGTGCAGGGGGAGAGGGAAAGAAAAGGTCACTGTATATGGCATGATCCCGCTCCATATAAACCCATTTCCATGTAAGATGGAAAAGTTATTAGCCCTTCTGTACTCTCTGACCCAGATCAAATTAGACAAAGAGCCCAGCCATGGCACAGGGCCAAATAACAGCACTGTGAACATATGCTAAGACTGAGAGGACTGAGGAAGGAGAGAGACTGCACAGGGTTCAGGCCAGGTTTTCATGTGGATCCTTGGTTGGCATCTTTATCCTCTGCCACGGCCCCAATCTCTGATACACTGCTGCAAACCCCAAAGCCCCAGACACAAGGATACCCAGCTCTGGAACAGCCAAAGAGGTTTAATTTTTACATGGGAGGGGAGCACAGGAGCCATGATGAGTGTCCTGGAGCCAAACTCATGCCTGGTATGACTCCATTCAGTTCAGTGGAGATGTAGTATGCATGAATTTGCCTCACCCTCCCAGCTGCAAAACTTCAGAGACTGTATCTATGTGTAGTTATTTCTCCTTCCCTGAAAAATAAGGCATTATAAAACTCAGAGAGGGGCAGAAATCGTGGCAGCCGGCAAAGGCAGCTTCATGCCTGTTCCAACCACTAACCATTGTCACTGAATTTCTGGCCATTGCTGGCCCACTGTGTTTCAAGAATAGGTGGCCTGATTTTCCCGCTTCCTGCAGTGCCAAATATCTCTGGGCTCCATCTCCATTGTAGACAGAGATTTGTGAGAGAAATGATTGCGTGTTCCTCCAACCGGGCAAGTATTATGGACAGCACATGAGTAATGAGGCAAGATTATCAGGAGCTGTGCTATCATCCTTTCTGATCGCTATGTCACTTCTGAAATACACTCATCTAGATTCAGCTTGAGATCAGTCCCTTTTAAAGCAGGCGCACCAGAGAGAGTCTGCTCAGCCTCACTCTGTCAGAGTGGTGGCTGCCAACAGAACTGTTAAGCAGATGTTAGATATTAATACTGTTCTTTCTGCTCAAAAATGTCAATAAATTCTACTGGCCTCCCTTAGTGGGGGATCACTGCAGACAGTCTGCTACCTCCTCCAGTTGCTGCAAGGTGTTACTTCCCAACTGGTAAAAAAAACCCCCAAAAAACCACGAAGGAGAACGAGGAGTTGCAGTCATCACTCAACTTCCCAAGAAAAAGAAGGGGGTGGGGAAAAGCACATTACACTTGCAAATTAGCTGTTTTACTTCTTATTTCAAACAAACTTCTCTTCCATTCACTCTTTTTAGGCATACCTAGATATTTTTAGGGTATTCCTTTTTTTCCCCTTAGTTGTATAGCAAATGACCTGGAGGTTGGGACTCATGGGTTCTAGTCTCGACTGTACCACCACTCCTTATTTGACAATGGGCAAATCAGATGGTTCTTAAAGCCTCACTTTAAAGCAAAGGGATTAATTCACAGGGGCAGTGACCCTTCCTTTATAAGCATTTGATAGCTGTGCTAAAATTTACTAATGGACAGTGCTGCAGAAAAGCAGTGTCAATGCTTTTTTCTGTTTCCCTCTACAAACACCAAAGCATAAACAAATGTACAAGGAGTAACATCAAGGGGTCTAGCCATAAGCTCTGCCCTGTTGATCATTAAGAACATTTGCCATCGTTTAACTCTACATTAGTGCAGAAACTGCATCTACAAATGACCAACGAAATGTCTCACTGCTCCTTGTGCGTACATACTGCTGTTGGACCCACAGCTTCCTTTGGCTGCATTAACTGTGCATGCAAATTATCCATGTGTGTTGTACTAAAAGCATGAGCCATTACATATAGCTACATTGCTATCGTTGTGCATTGGGTTAAATTGCATTGAAATTCATGGGTGCATTAGTCACCTACCAATTGAGATAAATGTCAGGAATTCTGAAACTCCATTATAGAATTGGGTAGCAGAGAAAATAGCAGTCTCCACTCAAAACACAGACCCAAGCTACTAGCACAATAATGGCACAAGAGGGTGGATGGGGTTTCTTTCACAAAGTATCATTTTGTGAAGAACAGTGCGTCTTCATAGTTGGTACGGTCAGAAGGGACCCGAGCAGATCATCAAGGCCGACCCCCTGCCATGCCAGAAAAGAGTACTGGGGTCAAACGACCCCGGCATGGTGTCTATCTAGCCTCCTTTTGAAGAGCCCCGGGGTAGAAGCGAGCACCACTTCCCTTGGAAGTTGTTTCCAGATCCTAGCTGTCCTGACTATGAAGTAGTGCCTTCTGATATCTAGCCTGTATCTACTCTCCATCAACTTATAGCTATTATTCCTTGTTACTCCCAGTAGTGCTTGGGGGAACAGGGACTCTCCCATTGCCTGCTGGTCCCCCTTGGCCAGTTTACAGATGGCCACCAGATCCCCTCTCAGCCTTCTCTTGTGGAGGCTGAACAGGTTCAGATCTTGTAGCCTCTCCTCGTAGGGCCTGCCCTACTGCACCCTGACCATGCGGGTGGCCCTCCTCTGGACCCTCTTGATGCTGTCCACATCCCTCCTGAAGTGCGGAGCCCAGAACTGGATGCAGTACTCCAGCTGTGGCCTGACCAGTGTTGCATAGAGGGGGAGGATCACCTCCTTGGACCTGCTCGTGATGCATCTGTGGATGCATGACAAGGTGCGGTTAGCCTTCCTGACCGCGTCCCCACATTGGCGGCCCACGTACATCTTGGAGTCTATAATGACTCCAAGATCCTTTTCTGCCTCTGTGCTGACAAGAGGGGAGTTCCCCAGCCTGTAGGTATGCTGCTGGTTCTTTCTCCCCAGGTGCAGTACCCTGCACTTGTCAGTATTGAATCCCATCTTATTCTCATCCGCCCACCCCTGTAACCTGTCCAGATCCAATTGCAGCCTTCTAGCATGCCCATTTCTCCCCACATCTTGGTGTCATCTGTGAATCTGAACAAGGAGTTTTTCACCCCCTCGTCCAAGTCGCTGATGAAGATGTTGAACAGCGCGGGCCCGAGGACTGAGCCCTGGGGGACTCCACTGCCCGCATCCCTCCAGGTGTGGAGGAAGATAAAAAGGAAGGATCAAAACACAAGTTAGGAGTAGAAAAAAACCAAGGAAGCAGTCTAAGGCAGCCTTAAAGCAACGTCCTGAGAAAACCCTAGAAAGAAAAAGCTGTTTGGGCTAATTGTTAGCTGAAAGGGGCTGAAATTTTGACCAGATAACCTACCTCTGGTGGTTTAATTTGTCCTGCATTCAGGGGAAGGGAAATTTGAACACTGTAAATAAACCTGACTGCATCAGAGAAGCACTTGACACTGACAACAATTTCTCCCCACAGCTGACCTACAGGATCATGACTTGTGGTTTGCTGTCTGGGTCCTAAGTGGTAAACACTATCAATATAGCTGGCTGTTGCATGGGAACACGTAGAGGGAGGTAGAGTGTGCTGGCTTCCTGGTGTTTTAATGGATTATTTCTATCTCTTGTATTAGCTGGCCATAAATTTGCATTCAATTACCTTAGCCAAGGGATTACACTTTTAATGTCTCTGACAACCTGCTGGAGAGGGTCATTGGACAAGAATAAATATGCTAAAAAATCTGGATAGGCATCTAGGGGGATTTGCAAAAGTGCCTATGGGAGTTAGGTGTTTTTGTAAAATCCCACTGCGGCCTGTCAAAATCTCCAAGTCCATAAATGACTTGTAAGAATGGGCCATTGCCCACTGATCCTACTCTTTTCATTCTGCTTAATGTAAGCTGAAAATCAGAAAATTGATGCAACAGTCCCTCCAGTTGCATCTTCTGAGACTTCACATCAGAGCTGGTATCCGCCAAGATACAGAGCTTATCGCTACTGCTTCGTGTTCAGCAAGGGGGACTGCTGTAGAGAAACACGATTCCTTTCTTAGCACTAGGAATGAGTCCCATGCCTCTGCACACTCCCAAACATTACAGCTAAGTACAGTCAAAAAGCCTGCAGCTGAATCAATTCAAACTAGGCAGCTTCCTCTAAGCTGTGTAGGTTGAACCAATAACCAACTGAGCTGACATTCAGGTTTCAATTGGGAAAGGCAGGGGGAGGTCTGCACTGACCCAGGCCAGTAGGTGGGGAGCACATCTCCCAACCTGCTGGCCATGGCCAGCCCAGCCAAGTGTCCCCAGCCCCCTGCTGTCCCCCCACAGGGGGTTCAGGAGCCCCTGTCCAGGTGCTGGCCCACCTTGGGGGAGCCTCCCCCTCAGGAAGTTCCCCCAGCCTCCGTTCCCCAGCTCAGACAGCCCTGGGGAGCCTGATTGCTTCAGCTGCTGCTGCAGGAGCAAGGGAGAAGAAGTCCTCCCGGCCAGGTGCCTGCCACTGCAACCTAGCATGGGGGCACCGGGGAGCCCCCGCTACAGGGGCTTCCTCCCACCCCAGCCCTGGGCAGCCCCAGGAGTGGAGGGGAATTCTTCCCAACCCCAGCCCTCTGCCTGAGCTGCTGGAGTCTCAGGGACAGTCCGGACAGCAAAGGGAAGTTCCTCTGCTCCCCTGTATTAATTTTGCCTCTGACTCATAGCAACTAAGACAAAATAGCCTGTGGAGGAACAGGAGAATTTCCCTCTGTTCCCTCAAGCTGCCTGAGTCTTGCAGGGGCCAAGGCAAGGCTCTACAGCAAGGTTTGGGAGGGGAAGATTCCCCTCAGCTCCTAGGGCTGCCCCAGGCTGGGGGGCCCTGGGCTGGGGTGGGGAGAAGCCCCCCCCAAGGTGCAGGCTCCCCAGTGCCGGGCTCCATGGGCAGGCACCAGCCACGAGGACTGTTTCTCCTTCCCTTCTGTGGCAGCCACTGAAGCAGTCACCAGCTGGGAGGGGAGGGAGAGGGCTGCCAAGGTCTGAAGAGCCCATATCACAGGGGTTTTCCATCCTCCCATGTGCTGTGAAGACCCTGGCTAGGGGATTCCCTGCCCCCACCCCCATCCCTATGGGCTGACAGACACAGGCAGGAAGAAGCCAAACAGCAGAGCGGCAAGGCAGTCTCTGCTCCACTGGAGCAGGCAGAATAGACTAGGGCTGCAAAGCATGCTGGGATGCTGGAGGACTGTGAGTTAACTTGAACCAGGAAGGGGTCTGGGACAGAAGTTCCATAAACTGGTTTGACCTAAATCAGTTAAGTCTGATACTACATTCAACCAGATTATCTTAAATCAGTTTTGGGGATTTGAAAGCAATTTATGTGCACTGTATTTCTGTCTTGTTACAGGTTTAAACTAGTTTCTGATCACTTAAACCAGTTTATGTGTAACTTCTGTCCCTAGCCCACCAGTCTGGGGAGCCAGAGGGGAGTAGAACACAAATGTCCTTCTAGGCAGGGCATGAAACCAACCATCAGGTCTGGAAAAACTGATTCCTTCTCTTGCGTTCATATTCCTTTCTACTGAAAACCATTCATCCTCTATGAGAAAACTAGTGAATCTACTGGGCCAAACCTAGCCTGAATTTCTAGCGTGTAAGGCTTGGCAAAAGCCATTCAGTCAGTCATGGCTATTTCTCAGATTCTTAGATCCCTTGAAGTTCTGAATGGGCTGTTCTGTTTTCCTTATCTACAAAAGAAAATCAGCAATGTTATGTGTTTTGAAGTATTCACTAGCTCTATGAGTTAATTAAGGTTCACAAGCCCACTTTCTGGCCTTTTATTGCTTGTCTACCTAAACCAGGCACAGCTTCTGGTTTCAGGGTGCAGTCAAGTGAAATTTCACTGACTTTGGGATTCATTTGCACCTGAAACGCAAAGCAGGTGTGAGTCAAGCCAGGGCTCTTATGGGTTTGTGCTATGTTGGTAAGAACCTAGGCATCTTGAACCCCTGCTAAGAAAGAATGATATATGCTTCACACAGCTTTTGTTTTATCCTCCTCAGCTATGTGTCTATGCCATCAAACTGAATAGGAAATTGTGTTTTGAAACAAATCCATGAAAAGCTATACACAACAGCCTCCTACTGCCGCCTACCACTCAGGAGAGATGCGCCTACAACACTGTGCTCAGATCTGGATTCAAGTCTTAACTCTTCCAAAGTACAAGGAGGGATAGAGGTAGGGCTTTGGTTTGGGCTGAAAGGCAATGATCCTACAACCCAGTCTAACAAAGCACAGAGATCTGAGGTTGAGGCAGGGGACTCTGTTGATTTACTTATCTATGCCACATTCAGAATCAAAGAAAGAAAGATAAAATATAATATATAGATAGATACAATATAGCAAGATAGGGTAGCACTTGCATTTTGTAATATTTTATATCAATGCTACTAAGCCCCAAAAGCATAAAATTCTGTGAAAACAGAAATCAGTTATAGGAACTTTTGCTTTATTTTTAATGTATAAATTAACTGCAAATTTCCAATTTCCTTTTTGTGGCTAGCCCTCTGGATTTGTCTGAATAAATATAAGGTTAGAGCAAATTTATGTTCATGTTTGGAATTTCTGAATTAGTATAAACCAATACTTCAAAGTAACAGAGCTCCTATAAAACCCAATCCCACTGAGACGCGGCAGTATATTTGGACAGCAAGTAGACACTTTGTCATATTCCCATGTGCATACAAGTTTTTCTTTGGGAACATTTTCTTACTGGTTTTAGGAGGCATTTCCAAACCCAAGTATACACATACTGAAATTGTTTATATAATCCGCCCAAGCAGTAGATTTTATTTAACAACCCATTATTGCAAAGTTCATTGCTGGCTATCTAATCATTAAACCACAAAACACTGCATTCAACTAACATGCAGGATCTGACACAAAGCCACAAGAGCCAGAAATTTCAGAGTTAATGCTGAAACGCATTATTATCACATGCCACTCTGCCTATATATTTCAGCATATAAAATAGCATAAGCAGAACTCACTGGAGACCTCCGCAATAGCTGTACATAACTAGGCAAGTTTGGAGTGGTGTTCCAAGCTTAACTCTTTCCTCAATTTTGTATGTCAAGTTTCATTTTACCCTGTTTTCCCCCACCCCTCCCAGATCCTCAGCTATGGCTGAAGCATGCACAGAGGAATGGGTGGTCAGAGTTGGCTTACCATTCACATTTGAATTTACCATTCCTGTTGCTGTTGCCGAAGGCTCTAGGTGCCAGAGATCAGCTTGGCACGAGGACATCCCAGCTGTGTCCCCTGTCCCCTTCCCTCTGCTATGCAATCATCAGGGAAGAAGAGTGCTATACAAGCTCCTATGCTGTCTCCACACAGCTGGCTGGTCCCCCCTAACCTGGGGTAATTCTCAACAAGTTAATCAAACCTTGGTTATGCCCTATTTGCCATGGTGTGGTGTGAAGTGGCTGCATCACACATGAGGATCTAGCTCATAATTTTCCTTTTCAGGCTTAATCACCTGAGGTATGGAGCATGTTGTGGGAATGGTGCGAGTGCCTTGACTCTCACATCAGTGGGAAGTGAGGACTCTTGTCACCTTGGAGGAGTGGGTCCTTAACCTAGTTATCTTAAAAAAAAAAAAAAGCAAAAAAAAAGCAGTCTAGTCACGTGGCAGGAGGTTTAAGAGTCCTTCAAACTTCACTGGCCAGAGCCTGATCCCAGTTGCAGTGATGTAAATATGCAGTAAATCCAGTCGGCTTAGCCAGATTTTGTACCACAGTAACTGAGATCAGGACTGGAACTGGCAGATGGAGGGACCCAGCAATATTTAACCATGTTTGCTAAGCTCTGACGGCACACCACTGGGGACTGCACATGCTAAAAAAAGTGTGATGATCCCTTTCTGTTTGTGGAGACTTTGGTACAAAACCAGCACTGGCTACATGATTCTATAATTCTACACACAATGAAAACACATCGGTGGTCTCATTCTAACACTGCGCGGGGGCCGTTTATTGTCTGTATCACAAAAACAGCATTCAGCCTGAAGCAAATTCTTTTATAAAGGCAAACCACACAAAAACCTTCCTTAAAATCTACTCCTTCCTCTAAGCCTATCAATGTTAATCCACCTCCTTCGTAAGTGCTTTAACAGAGCCATTCATAAAAAAAACCATAACAGCAACACTCCAGTAGTCTTCCTCTGCTCAGGTAGAACCATCTCCCCATCCATTTAGTCTGTCTGTTTAGGCTCCATCTAAGCATGCATTTAGTTTTAAGCATGCATGTAGTCTCATTCAAAATCAACCGGACTCCTCCCATGCTTAATGTTAGGCATATGGTTAAGTGCTTTCTTGAAGGGCTTAGCCCTACATGGTACTGAGCACACTCTTAGAACTTGATAAATAATAGCTGTTAATAAAGAACCAAAGGCTCTACTGCGGAGGGCTAAGGTAATCTGCACTTGCCTTCAATTCCATGTCCCCAAAATGGAAACTGTGTTCTACACAGCTACTTTGCAATTATAGATCCAGTCCCTGCCCCAAAGACTTCATGCAAAAGGGCTTGACTGTGCAATCCCTTACTCACCCACAAACCCAGTGACTTCAATGGGATTAGTCCCACAGGTAAGGGTTACAGGAAGGGGCCTTCTATTTAAACATGATAACATGTAATGTGGTATCCATTTCTTCCCATATGAAATCCCCACACCACTAGAATAGCTGCCACAGTCAGAATCACTTTAGCCTCACCTGTGCTTGGAGTGACTCAAGAAAGTATTTTATTTTTTGTTGTTAAAATAAGAAAGAATCCTAGTCTGTATGTCTAGGGCTAATGAACAACAACGGGCTACTGAATAACATTTTTTGGTAATATATGAATATTTCTGAGTGATGTGTAGGTGAAAGGAAACTTGGGAACCACTCAGTGCAGAAAACTGGAGCTTACAAAAGAAAGGCAGATAGACCTTTAGCTGTAACACCATGCCAGCTGCTGCTCTAATATATTTTCCTGCTGGATTCCCAGAGCTGGACACAAGATGTATTAGAATATTTCATTGTCTAGAAGGTGGAAATTGATGTTGGATTTTTCAGTGCAAAGAAACATAATATTACAATCCTCGTCTTGATACAGCTGCTCTGGGAATTGGAAATAAAAGCTGCTTGTTAACTTGTTGGCAATCCTAATGATTAAGTAAAAGAAAAACCCTGAAAAGCTCTTCTTCCAGCTAAGCAGTCAGTAAGAGGGCTTCCAGCAGGCATGGTCAACGTTTTTTGAGATACATGCTTCAAAAGGGAACCACAGAGAAATATACTAAGCAGGAACAAATACTAGTAGCCGGTTGCACTGATGTAGCACTGCACTTGCCATCAAATGCTCTCAAAGCACTTAACAAACATAATCCTTAACACCTGCTGAGGCAGGCTTAGTAGCAACAGTAAGATAATTTATAGAACAGGAAAGGAAACTGAGGTGCAGGACCAGTAAGTGACTTGCTCAGGGACACACACTGAGTGTGAGTCAGAGCCAGGGTTAGAATCTAGGATGTGTGATGTCCATCCCTAGCCCACAACCACAAACTCTTGTATAACCATACATTTCCTAAACCATCGACCCAGAACTACCAGGCACATTGCTGTTTAGACCTACTTCTGATGACACACCTATTCGTAATGTGCTTTCTTTATAAAACCAGTCAATGGAACTATTCGGTAACTAGGAACGTATATAGGTATATGCAGATAAGATCCTCCATACGGTACCTATTTCTGTCAGCATTTAACCAATAAAATAGGTAAGCTCCTCTGAAAAATATGATTAATCTGTCATGTAATACAAATAAACTGCCTTAAACCATAGCACCTAATCTCAGGCCCGCTCTAACACTGACTCTGTCTCTGGCTTAAAACTACTCTCAACCTCTTTGCATCACTTTTCCCAGTCTGTGAAATGGGAATAAAGGGTTCATAGCGTGTTGTGAGGAGGCATAAATATTGGAAGAACACTCTATAGAGGAACCATGCGAGGTATTTTCAATGCTAATAAAGTATTGCTTATTCTTTATTAATAATTGTTGCCCCCAAGTGACTGAATGTTGGAAAAATCTTATTATTCACTCAGGCTGGGACTGTCAGAGGATTTTATAGCAATTCCACAATTCACTGCTATGGAGTTTCAATGGAAGTTGGGCTCCTTGCTGTCTTAGAAGAGCCCTTTCAAAGTTTCAGGCTCGTGCCCATCTGCAAAGCCTTTACTCAGAGCAGGACCCTGCAATGTGCTGAGGACCCATTTCTCAGCAACACTGAGCTCCAGCTGAAGGCAACAAGCCCTGCAGGTGTTCAGTCACTCTGAAAAATCAGACCCTCACCTTGCTGCAACTTCCCTGAGAGCTGACACTGCATCAGGACTTCAGGACTGGACCTGCAGCGTTCAATGCACTTGAGTCTCTTGCAGAATTAACTGCGAAGCCCTAATGACTCCCAGATTTCCTGGCTTTCTGGCAGCTCTGATGGTGCCACCAGAGGAAAGCAATTCAACTTTGCTAGTGCACGTCTGTGAACCACTACATTAAGGCTACATTTTTCAGCATAGCATGGGGCTGCCACACTCAACACCTTGGTTACCATGGGAAACCTTTCTATCGTTGCCACTGTATCACACAGGGAAGACCAAACCCAAATGTTCTATCTTGCCTGTGAAATCAAACAGATGTTTTTATGATCTTTGATGGAGCTGAGTTATGCATTTTTATCAGAGGAAGGGGAAAAAATGCAATGTTAAAAGCAGCTCAAATTTTTTTTTTTAAACGGTTTGTGCCTTCTACCAAAGAAGAAAACAGGCGCCTTTATCTAGCATTAGCATTTATGTCTACTTGGTAACAAATGGTGACAATGGCAAACTTTCACCCCACATGCAATGAAACAAGGCAGCCTGTGTCCCCTCTCCATGTGCTGCACACATCAGCACTGTCCCGCTGCAGGAACACACGCAGGGACGTGGGAAGCGGACAGCTGTAACTGCACACATTCTTCAAGCTGCCTTCCCTCAGTGTCTGCACAGGGAGCAGCAGCCGAAAAGAAAAAGAAAAATAAAGTCTGTGAGTCACCACCAGTTCACTAGGGACAGCGAACGTGGGAATAAAGACAGTACTTGATAAAAGAAGGGGTAGGATTTTTTTGCTTTTTTTTTCGTTTGAAAACCACTGCATGCTTGGCTTCCTAGTAAATAGAGTAGGAATCCGACTGACTTTCACAATGTGACCCAAGTTTACACATGGTTACTGTATGAATATAAATCTCGGTGAAAAAAAGTAGCTCGCTGCATTCAGCATGTTTCTCTTAACCTCCTAAATAATGTCTAGTGTGAGTAAATTAGACTCACTCATCAGAAGTGGTTGCAAGACAGATTTTAGCAGAAAGAGGCTGGAGGTGTAAAACCCACATGCAGATCTTTAACCCCTAACATACCTCTGGGGTGTTCAGGGGGGAATTTGAGCTTCATTCAACAGCAAAACTTCAGAATCAGACCAAGATTTAACTATTGGCACCTTTCTGCCCACCAGCCACATAGGCTTTCAGGGAACGTTTGTCAGGCTTTCAGGGACCAGGTTTCAGTTCAGGTTGGGAAATAAAGCTTGATCCTGCCCCACTGGAGTCCACAGAGCTTTTGCCACTGATACTGATGAGATGCAAGATAAGGCCACTAGAAATCTATTATAACACCTGGATCTTGGTTGGTTCCAGTCAGCACCCAAGCCCTGCAAAGTCCAGTGACCCTCAGGTCAAAGGTTCCAGTTGAATCCCACCCCTAATCCACAACCACGTCAAGGATGGTTTTGTTAGTAGCACTACAAGGGAGACCTGTCACCTGAGGCACTACGACCAAACCCTGAAGAACAGACTCTGGGGAAGAACCCACAGGGAGTTTTTTGTGCCTCTTTGAATGCTTTTGTTCCTCAACCCCTCCAGACTTCAGCCTGCTATGCAATAATCACCCACGCAGCTAGCCACAAAGGTACAAGGTTATATTGTTAGTCCAGTGTGAGACCCACTTCCAAGGGGGCTTACATCCGGTTTATTGGGAGCTTTGCTTGAGTGAGAACTTCAGGATGGGGACCATGGAGAGTACCAAACCCACCCAGAGGGCTCCAGCCTAAGCAAGGCTCCCTCATCTGAGCTCCCACCTGGGGAGGTGTTACCTGGGCCCCCACCCTCATCAGAGCCACACAGGGGTCTTCACTGCCACCAGGGCTGAGTGGGGAGTTACCTGACCCTGAAACCCACATCAAAGCTCCCACCAGGGCACCGCTGAGGGGTTACCCAGGCCCCCTACCCTCATCAGAGCTGCAGGGTGGGGGATCCTTGTTCCCACCATGGTACAGGGGGAACAACCCTAACCCTGAGCCTCCACCCCCATCAGAGCTCCCACCTGTAGGCAGGTGGAGCAGGGGTGACCTGGACCTCCCCACTCTCATCAGAGCCACATGGGGAGGGGTCCCCACTCCCAACAGCATACAGGGGGGTTTCCCAGCCCCCCACCCCAATCAGAGCCACACGGGGAGTCCCCACTCCCACCAGTGTACAGGGGGGGGGGGTTCCCAGGATCACAGCCACATGGTGGGGCAGGTGCTTGCACCAGGAGGCTGCTGGAGTATGGGATGGGGGGTGACCTGGGCCCCACACCCCAATCAGAGCCACATGGGAGGGGGGTCCCCACTCCCACCAGCGTAGAGGGAGGTTCCCCAGGATCAGAGCGACATGGGGGTCCCCACTCCCACCAGTGTATGGGGGTGTTCCCCAGGATCAGAGCCACATGGGGGGTACCCCACTCCCACCAGCGTACAGGGGGATTCCCCAGGATCAGAGCCACCCCGGAGGC
>NW_005842097.1:504584-517264 GCF_000455745.1 Alligator sinensis | reverse complement strand
GGGGCCGCGGCGGCCCGGCGCCGGGCGCCCCCCCCCCCCCGTGACGGCCCCCCCCCCCCTCCTTCCCTTCCCTTCCCTTCATGTCTCGCTTTGCTTCAGGGGAAGGTTTCTTTCCCCCCCGCATTGCTTTCAGCGCTACGAGGAGACCTCTCCCCCCTCCTCCCTCAGACTAGCCGCCCTCACAGCCCTCCTCCCTGCTCGGACGGACTAGAAATAGCCCCCTTTTCTTCGGGGTCTAAGCAGGAGAAGACTGACAGACCCTCGCAGGCGATGTCGAGACTGGCTACCGCCTGCGCCCGGCTCTTAGCTGGCCGTCCTAAGGGACAGCCCGGGTGTCCTCTGTTGACGCAAAAACCTCTAGGTCCTCTATTTTTCTGTTCTGGTGGGGGCCACCTACACGGGGCTGGGCAGCCCCTTCTTCGAGAGAAAAACAGAGGGCATAAAGGCACAGGGTTTTGTATCAATAGGGGATGGAGTAGCAGAAAACCGGAATGTCCCCTGGGATGGCCACCCTAGCCCCCCCCCCCGGAAAAAGAGAGTGGGAGAGGAATGTGTGATGGTGACGGGGGCAGGAAGAGATGAAGGGGCCGGGTACGCCCAGCGTGGAAGGGGTGACACTGGGTTGCTGGCACAGCCCTTGCCCGGCTGCTTTCAAGTCCTTGTGGGGAGAGCCTGGTGCAGCAGTGAAAGGGTCTGAGTCCCCTGGGGACTTCCCCGTGCCTGCCCTCAGCCGGGAGGGGACCTGGGGGGGACAGTGGAGGCTCTTGTCCTAGTTCCCAGGGGAGGGTTCAGAAGCGGGGGCTTCTCCTCGCAGCTCCCAGCACTGATCTGTGCTGAGGAGACGTGGTGGGCAACGACCAGGGTGAGGCATCACCCCCTTGAGGGCTCCTCCTGTGCCTCCTCTCTCAGGACTTGCCTACAATGGAAAGTTACAGCAGGGAGAGTGAAGGGTGAGGGGTGTAAAATCCATGTACAAGTCTAAACCCCGCGTGGATACTTTTATTCTGGTAAAAGCCTTTTTTTTCTGGGGTAGCTTAGGTCATTCCAAAAGGGTCAAAGCCTAATTCTGGAATAAGAGTGTGAGAAGCTATGGCTACATGACTGGCATGGCAGGGAACCTGGGGGCAAAAAGCCCAGAGGGAACTGCCTTAATGCAGCTGTGCTCCAATGAACAGCTGTGGCTGGAAGAAATTGCACTGCCCTGGGAAGAAACTGCCCCGGCTTGGAACCAGGGCAAAAAAAATCCCTGGTTCAGGGCAAACTGACCTCAGTTTTAGGGAGTTGCATCATGTGGCTGCAGCGTTTTTCCTCAGAGCATCTGGGGTTTTCCAGGCTACCTTGTTCATGTGGCTGCAGCCAGAGTGGCCACTTGAGGGGGTTTTCCCTGTATAAGCATATTGGTTTAACAATATCAGGATACCAGCATATCATTGCAATACTTTAGTCAGTGGGCCTCAGTTGGTGGCTTGTGGGCTCTGAGTTGCCCACAAGACCTTCTGATGTTACTTGCGGCCACAGCTGGGACTGAGGTTGCCCAAGGGAGCCCGCAGCATGTTACTTGCTCAGTGGTGCTGTCCATGAGCCAGCAGAGCCAGGGTGGGAAAGTTGTCAGGCTTTCCCATGAACATAAGCCCTTACAGACAGAGTGGCATGCTATGGTGATACATACATTATAATTGCTGGACATTTGCATTAATCCATCAGTAGGAGCAATGGGACGGCTCACACCTCAGGGTTAGTATATTAGGCTATCTGCAGATCCATGTGGATTTCAGTGACTCCTGGATCATATTTCTGAAGCTTTCTTTGCAGCCATACCAAAATGAGACTGGCTCTGATTTAATGACAAAATTTAAATTTCAAATGTAAATGAAAGCTGAGATTCTGGAGGGCAAAACGCTTTTATGCTGTATTGGCTGAGTTTGAGTTTTGGTGTTCAGCTTCCGTTCCACTTCAGTCCTGGGTCTTTCTGCTGAGACTGTCAATACCAGGAGTGGTTTGATGTGTGATGTGAACGCTCGCATGCTGGGAAATAACCCAAGGCCCACTATACTCATTTCGTGTAATCTGCATTGGCAGAGAGGGCTTTGTCCCCAGTGTAGGAGGAGACCGAAGGGGTAGGAGCTTTTGCCGAGATTTCTCTCTAGTTGCTCCATTAGGGAACGGGAAAAAAGTTAACCTGAATCTGGCTATTCAGTCTCACCTCTATGGGCTGGAGAACTGTAATGCCAGTCCAGCACATTGTCTGCCTATTCCCCTTGGTGGATTTACTGACCCGCTGAGCACTCTCTGTAGTGTTAGGGGAAGGAATCCTCTGTCCCCAGCTCTGCAATTTCATTGCAAATGTCACAATGTGGTATTTGCTGTATTTCTTAAAGCCTTCACTCCTGGAGTCACGTGAATCCATTCAACTCTCTGATTTCTCCTTTTAAAAAGAGGGATGGTTTTAATTGTCATGATTTAGTTTAAAAAACGCAAGTGTAGCGAAACAGTTCCAAAACCAAAGGACAAATAAAAGGAACCCTAAGGGTATTATGAGGGTGCCTCCCTTCATTATGGAAGATGTGAGCCACATGAGAAGGGACATTGCCATGCACAAATAATGGGGGTGGGGTGAGGTGAGGGATGCAATTAAGTCACATTTCTGATCACTAGACATAGAGATGATCTATGAGCTAGCGTGGAAAGGTTCTGTATACTGCGTTCAATTCCCTGAGCCTTTCTTTAGCCTGGACTGTTCTCATGTTACTTGAGTTATTTTCATTCATACAAAACCTATCAGTTAGGCTGATGAGGATTCTGGATGACTCGTTTTCTGGATAGAAAAATCCTCTGTTGTTGTCTAATCTCATTTCTACATTTCTGGATAGAAAAATCCTCTGTTGTTGTCTTGTCTCATTTCTACCCCTGCCAGCTCTCTTCACCTCCTTCCTGTCCTTTTCTCCCTCTTCAGAGCTCTAATTAATACATAACTGCAATGGCCATGCCATGCCCACTGAAAAATGTGCATTGAATTAAATACGATGCTTTCCTGCTATCGAACATATTGTCTCTACTAATCACATCCCTAATGGATAGAGTTATTGGCTGTTTTTTAAATTTAGAACACCAACACTGTTTGACTTTTTTTTGACTTTAACTTTTCCATTTTTAAATACAATTGTGACTTTAGCCACCCAGAAATAAACCCACGTTATAACTATAATGATACATATTTTAGCGCTGTTCAGTGTAGAGCTTCCGAGGGCTTTATCCATGTCAAAGGTAAGGACAAACAAACAATTTACACGAAGTTACAAGGGAACAGGAACTTACTGCACATCAGCTGCCCCATGGTACCATTTGTTTGTCCACTCTTACCCCACGATAAGTGGAAGCTAAACTACAGGAATTTAGCCCTGAGAGCTAAGGTGCTGCAATTTAGCTTTCATTTATTTCATGGCAAGAGCAGGCGCATTAACAGTTACCCATGTGATAAATCCCTATGCCCTTTTAATTGACTATATTTTGTTTGTTTGCCCACACCCAGCATAATTAAGCTGCGACTGTGAGCCAGCTAAGCCTCAATATCCCTGTTTTCACAGAACTGATGCACAGAGATCCACATTTTCAAGAATGGCGAGTTATTTAAATAACTCCATTTCAGGGACCACAGCTCTTAAACTATTCACAATAAAGACTGTATACTGCTGCCCGTCTCTGTAGTAGCTGTGCTTCTTCTGAGCAAAATCAGTCTTTGAGGGTGTCTCAGATGGGGTACCCAAAACATGAGGCACCCAAATTTACTAGTCATTTCTGAAAACGCAGGCCAAAGGGTGTAAGCAAATTAGTGGCTTCCCAAATGAAGACAGTCACTGGCCTCCTCAGGAAGAGAACTGGGGAGTCCTGACCCCCATTTCCTGTTCTGACCACTAATCAAGGTTGATAGAGCCAAAATATTTGTGGCAGTGTGAAATTTATCTGCTAAATATTTTATTTTTGTTGTTGTTAGGAAACAATCCCTTGATAAGCTGCTTTGAGCGTAATGTTTTCTAGAAATGGATTTTTCCCCTATTATTATCTGTTGAGTTAGAAGCCCTAGCGAATCTTTTAGGATAATGCTGCTAATAGAGGTAATAGAGGTTTTTAAATCTCTAATACTCAGAGCTTACCATTATTTTTTATTCAGGAAGGAAGAAAGGCCTAAAAAAATACACGCCTCCCACTAAGAACAATTGCCCCCTGCCAAAATCCTTTCCTGTTTGACTCTTATGCAGGTTTAAAGATAACAGCTTTTTAGACATCTCTGTGGGGGAGAGGGTTGTGTGTATAGGAACACAAAAACACTTTAATTATTAATAAATATATTTACACAAGAACAATTTCCCTTTGGGGGAAACACAAGTTACTCATGAAATTACTCGGGTTATATTGACGCAACACTGTCAGAAAAACCAGGATCTAATCTCTTTACTATGCAGACTAGAAACATCCATTTATTTTCTTGTTTTTTCTCTGCATGGAAGCCATAAAGTATTTTGCAGATACAAAAGGAGAGTTCACCATCACACATTGGTAATGGACTGGTTTGACTCAGCAGACCCAAATAAATAACTTGCCGTGTGACAATTTGGAAGGGAGAAAGGGGCTGGTTTCTAGATATAACAGATCATTGAATGTGACAGTGTCCCACTGCATAGGATTGAGTTAGCTCTCTGGCACTGAGGGTTGTCTGCCTGTCTGTCTCTCTCATTCTGTCTCCTGTAGAATATTAAGAGAGAGAAATTCTACAAGGCTCTTTAGCTCAGTAATTGAGCACCTGAAAGCAGGAAAATCTATTTTTTGATTATTTTACAGACTGTATCTGGGAAGGGTTGGCAATTTCCCAAGCCTGATTCAAGTGTTGCCTGGTTTATACATGGGAGGGAGGGAGGGAGACAGAGGTGTTGTGAGCAGATCTGTTCGACACTCAGTGTATTCTTCCTGGGAGAACTGGGGGTTATGCAAATCTGTCCTTTTGGCTCAGTGTACATCTCTCCTTTGGTCTGCCAGGCTTGAACAAACTCACGACAGAAGTCTGTCAAGATCTCTAAGTAACTTCATGAAGTTGGTTCAAATTCTGCGATGGGAAGGTAAGAGCTCCACTCTCCTCAGTTCTCTAAGGGGTTGGGGAGAAGCAGACACCATATTGGATGGTGTCGTTACGTTGGCCCCCCCAAGCAAGCCTCTCACCATTTCCCTTTCCCAGTGGACGTCTACAGACTAGCATGGAAAGCATCTTTGAACTGGCTAAGGCAACTCCTATAACTCCCTTGCTCCATATCTACAGGTGATGGGGGTAGAAAGCGTTTATGGACAATAGGAGAAGAGTGAAGGGAAGGTGTAGATCAGTAAGGATAAAGGGGGATGCATCAAGAGAAAGAATCATGGACCTAAAAAGAGTTATGTCAAAAATAGCCGTGATCACTGGGCTTATTTGCTACTTCCTGGTCCTCTCTCCTTTGTCTTTGTCCAGTTAGAACGTTAGCACTTTGCAGCTGCTACTCTGTCATCATACAGCACATCTCCGTGAAGTGCCTGCCTAGTGCACTTGAGGGCACTCAGGAATAACAGCGAGATTGTAGATAGACTGATTGATTAGCAACCCTTTAGGAAATTTTTGGACGACTGTGGACTGCGTTTCTAGTTTATTATTATTAATTTGTATTGCGGTCGCAGTATACAGTGAAGCCAGGCAGATTTCATGTGGTTATGATTATTACTGATGATTTAGATAGCCCCAGCAGCGTGCAAGGTGCTTAGCAAAGAGATTGAGACAGGGTGCCTTTCTCACAGATCTTCCAAGCTGAACAGAATCTACAGGCCTGTCTGGGGCTTTGTTGCAAACATCTCACACAGCTGTGGCCATGGGGCTGGAGGAGTCACGTATGAACAGTGTGGTTCTGATGGCACTGAGCTGCAGGCCCAAAGCATTTCTCCTAACAAGGTGGTGATTTATTGGGGCCTGAGGAGTCCTCTGAGTGGAATCATGTTTTTTCCTCCGTTGTCTTCGTTTTCGCAGACGAGCCTTTCCCAGTGCAATCCGGACTGTCACATACTGTCTGATGCAGGTTTAACCTTGTCGCCAGCATGCATCAAGCTGACACTTGCTGTGAAAGATTCAGCTGCTGCATGGATCCCACATTGCTAGCATACACGTATTTTTTCCCAGGTTAATGATGGTTTTAGTACTGATGAAGATTTGCTGCTCAGTTAACAGCAATGCGATTCCCTATATCTGGCATTTCCAGAAGCAGTATCGCGATGTAATGCAAAAGCCTCTCATAGGCTTTCATAATGCTTTGTGTGACTAGTTGGATATGGGGGAGGAGTGGTTTGGAGCTCAGGAGAGATGGGTTTCATCTCCCAGTCTACTACGGGCTTCCTCTGTGACCCTTGGCATGTTGTAAGCCATTGATACCTCATTTCATCACCTGTGAAAGTTCCTCCTCCACCCCTCTTGTGTGTCTTATCTAGTCAAGAATGTAAGCTCTTTTCCTCAGGGCCCGTTTCTTAGTACATGCAAGTGCAGCACAGTGGGAGTCTAGTTTTTCTCTCGGGTCTGCTAAGCCCCTATCAGTTAGGTACCTGGAGGTTTCAGACAACTTCAGTACTACTACAACTAAAGCCCCAGGTGTCAGGAGCATCAGGATCCAATCTCAGCTTCTGGGAAAGCTGAGACACGCAAGATACATCTCTACCACTGCTGCAGTGGTCTTTGGACCACTTTACCCCACTGCTCCCGCTGTGCACGTGCCAGACTTGGAGGTGAAGTGATGTGACAGGGGGCTGTCAAGTGGCTGGTCTAATCATTGGCCTGCCCACTTGTCTAGGTCAGTCTGCCCACCTGCCTTTCCTGCCACACCTTTAATGCAACTGAAATAGAGGTTTACATGGTAGAAGGCTGCCCATTTACTGCCTGATGCCAAGGGCATAATACATGGCTCTGAACCTTCCCTTATACTGTATCCTATGCCTCACAGATAGCATCACTATTTGGTTCCAGCCCCATGATGGACCTCCTTCTATGCCCACCTGGTGTTCGGACCCAAACTGGATTGCTCCTTCTCAGGCGGTCTACTCCACCCTCATTCTGGGCTGCAAAGCTCCCTACACCCTTCTCCCTCTTGGCAGCAGCCCTACTCTGGGCCCTTTGGCCATGCAGGCCCTGGCCTCACCTCTAGTACAGTCTGAACCCCAGGCCCCTGGCTCTGTGCATCCCTTGCAGTGGGAGCTCTGCCCCTTTGACCGTTCTGGTCCTGGCCCCAGCATCAACTAATCGAAGGTTTCTCCAGTCAGGTTAATGAGCCACTCACCCTCTCTCACATACAGGTCTGCCTTCTCGGGCCCTTCCAAACTCAGCTCACTCAGTCTCTAAGGCTGGCCCATGCACAGTCCTTCAGGCCTGCCCATGCAAACCCTACTCTCTGCAGCCTTCTCACACACCCTCTTACTGGGCTCACTACTCCACCCCTTCACTGGGGCTCTCAGCCTTATGCCCCTTGGGTCACAGGCCTGATGACATGCCTGGACCCTTTGCCTGTCCCCTCTACAGGGGCTGAGGCTATACAGTGCCCCATACTTGCCTTTCGCGGGGGAGGCACTGGTGTGGCATTTCCTGGGGACCAACCTGCCACAGGCAGCCCCACCACACCATCCTACCTTAGCAGGATGTCATTTTAGGTAATTCCCCAGGACCAGGACCCTCCTCCAGCCCCATAGTTCCTACTCTTAACCACCAGATTTTCTGGGCACAGCAGCTCCAGCCACACAATGTCATCTCACTGACTCCCTGCAACAACTTCCCACTCAGCTGTGAGAGCCTGGGTTTATATTGAGGCTGCTCAGCACCATCCTCCAATCCAGGAGCCTTCCCATGATCATGTGACTGCCTCATTAAGCTGCATCACATCTGCAGACTGGTTCACAACCTGTTCAAACCTCTTAAAGGTGACAAAGCCTCTCTAGGGTGTTCAGCACTCTGTCTCCTACATGCTTGAAAGCAGCCATGAGTACTGCTAGGGTGGCTTCACTGTCTTGTTTCCAGGTTAGATGCATGGGTAGCAGGAACAGATGGATGGGGTGTGCTGCAAAGTGGCTCTTGACATTGCTGTGTCTATTGGCAACGCGTACGGGGTGCATGCAGGTGCAGGTGCACCCCTTGTGATTGGCCGTGTACCCCCTGGAAGCGTCAGCCACAAAACCGGAAGTGCTGGTGGAAGTGCGCTTCCAGTTTTGCCACTGGTGGTTTCGGGCTCAGTGATCAGCTGCTGTGGGACCCCCACCCCATCCGGTTGGCAATCGGCTGGGGGGGGGGGCCCCCCCCCCCCCCATCAGCGATCTGGTGTCCCCCCAGACTTGGGAGGCACCAGTTGCCTATGGCTGTGGCAACACTAAAGAACTACCTACAGAGGCTAATGACTTCCCAAAGGTTACATGTGGGTCAGTGGCAGAGCTGGGAATAGATGGCTGTTATGGAGGTTTAAAGCAAACAGCTAACAGGATGTGACATTTCTATTCCCAATATTGTTTCTGAGTGGTGGTAGTAAACTGGCCATATCCCTTTACTCTGGCATGAGATTTGCTCGGTAGTAGACACGTGGTGGCAGAAAATATTTACCTTACCTGTTTGCCAAATGTGGCTTCCATTGGGTCAGCATTTTTAAAGATTAGGACTGTGATTCGGGCAATTCTGGGGCATTACTCAGGATGAAGGGTGCATTGTTTGTTAGCTCACTGGCAGTTAACCTGCCTTCCATGGTGCTCAGCAGTTGTCCCCTCAGAGGTCCAGGAGGAAGCAGACATGCAATTCGAAACAGAAGATAGCACACATCAAGCCCTGGTTGGTCCTGAACAGCTCATATATTGAAAAGTGCGTGGTCTGATTTGGGAAAATGTGCCACTATTGTTTACAGTGTGGGAGCACCATTGCTAACAGGGAATTCAAACAGTGGGTATTGCTAATGTAGCAAGGCTTCAGGGAATAGAGGTGTCTTAACGTATTGACTAAACTGGTTGACCAAGAGCCTGAACAAGAGCATGAAATTGCTAGCAGCTGCGGGGGGCCTTAAGGCTATCACCCATCCTACCACTCCGTCACCAGCATCCACAGCTGTAGGGAACTCTCTTCCAACTCCTGTTTGATTGATACCATTTTATAGTCCCGCCATGGAAATAACCCTGCAAGGTACAAGGCAGTACGTAGTCAGACTTTGTTGTTCTGGGCCTGAACTCAGACCACCCTACTTTTGACTTCAGTCCTGTAATGAAAGATGGCTGGATTTGGCCCTTTGTCAAGGAAACAAATGCAGTCAACGGCAATGCTTTCCAAACAGAAACACAAAGCAGAGGCCACACTAATTCAAGTCAGGTGAAACAAAACATGGGAACTGAAAATTACTCTGATTTCTCCTTAGGATCCATTGATCAGTCTCAGAGGTACCACAAAAAGCAAAACCTGTAAACAGCATCAAGTGGCCCTGATCCTGCCACCTTTACCCATACAGAATCCTCCACTCAAGGCAAAAGGATTTTTTTTCCTGATTAAATTGCGCAGAATCACACCCATATGCTTTACAATATGCTGACTTCCCAATGCTTTCAGTGGAGGCAAGGAGACAGAGTACTGGCAAAAGTTAACCAATAATGAGATAGGAAAGGGTGAAAACTTCCTAAACTACAATTGCTTTCAATTATAGGAAATAGCTAATGCCAAAATATGTCATCAGGTTTTGATAGACTGCATTCTTAACTATATTACCAAAGCTAGTTGTGTTAAAGGCAGCAAAACCCAGACAGAGATCAAACCCCCTGCCGCCCCCACTGTCCTATCTAATAACTTGGTTTTAAGAGTATTTGCTGTTGCTATCAGTGTTGCTTTCCTGATGTCAAATAACTCATTTGACTTACCTGGCTTTCTTCATCACATTCTCCTGCATTGCAGAGGGATTTGCTTTCCATTTCATTAGTGAGCATTCATTAAGCCCTCTGAAAGTTAAAGTGTTAAACATGATTAATTATTCATTACTATTAACACTTGCTTTAGGCTTCTTCATCCCAACATAAGCATTCTGATTCAAGGCATATTACCTTTTAAAATGCAGCTGACTGATTTGCAGGCCTGATTCAGCCAGATGCTAAGCATGTGTGTGAGTTTAAGTACCTGAGTGTTCCCTCTGTGATATCCTGGTGAACTTAGGCCTTTGGAACAAATGCTGCCCATAGACATGTCCATGCCTCTGCTGTTGAAGTCAAGGGCAGGCAGAATTTGGTCATGGCAAAAGGAAAGCCCCTTTATTTTCATTGCACATTCAGTGTATTATTTCCAGCATCTTCTCCAGCAGGTCTGAGTTGCTCAAAAGTCCCTGTTGTTTGATTATGAGGTAAAGGGTCATCCCTTTTTAGAGCATGTTATTATTATGCTTTCATTATAAATGTATGTTGCTTACATTATTTTTACTAGGGAACCTGAAATGTTTTCATTCCTAGTCTTGAGAGACTCTGCTATCTGCAATTTCAAGATAAATCCTTGACCTTTTGAGTCCAGGCAGCATGTGTTTTACATTCCCTCTAATAGCTGTCTCACATTAGAATGTCATTTGTGGGGTGTCATCAAGTGTTGCATATTTTTGGACAGATTTTAACAGTTTGATTTTGTTCTTGACATCTCCTCAGTGACCCAAATTTTAGGAATCAGTTCTCAAAACTGATGTGTATATGTTTTTCCCACATATATCCAATCAACATGTGCATTACTCTGAAAGGGAGAGCATAAAGTAAAAAGACACATGTTTAAAAAATACCCAATGAAACCTTCACCTGTTTGGTCAACAGCCCGTTAGATTTTAAAATAGAAAGGGAGTCAGGAGAAAAAACTGTCAGAGAGTTTAAGTCACCAAATAAGGTTTTATATGTGTGAGCATGTCCATATGTACTCACGCCTTACACACAGCTGAGCATAATGACAGTGTTTAAAAATACTAAAGGAAAATATACATACATATAAATAAAAGATGTACAAAACTTAATAGTGACAGACACACTGACTGATTTTTCTCCCTTTCAGTTAAAGCAACTTTTTCTTCAGACATAAATATTCCCCGGTGGTATTTGCTGTCAAAATATTGCAACCTTCTGCTAGTGCTAGTGCATGGGAACCGAAAATTGAATCTAAAAAAAGGGTGGAATTGACCAACCTACTTAGACTGGCAAAAGGGCATGAAGTGCGGAAGGGAAACAAAAAGCAACCGCCCAGTACAGTGAGTGGTAAAAGGAATTAGATGGAGCAGGATTGGGGATGGAAGCATCCCTTCTCAGGCTACTGAGCCACCTTGTTCTCAGTCTTTTATGGTTAGCTCATCATTACTTCATTTGTAAATGCCTAGTGCCCCAGTCACCCTAAACGTTGTATGGGGATGGGAGCAAGAGTGTATGTCAGAGGTTATATTATGAAAATACAATTTTCACAGGGTGGCTCAGACAATATGTAATGAAATATGGAGCCTTTTGCCTCCATGTCAATGATTCTAGTGCAGCACAGACTGCGAAGAGACCAAAATGTTTTAGCACCTATCAGCAGTTCAGTGGCTTATGAGAAATTAGTTGGCAGCCTTAGGTCATTTCCCAGTGGAGAAGTGTCAACACCATCACAGCCATTCCAGTTGGCATAAATTAGGACCCTTGCTGGCAGTTGCTAGGGGACCAAAACTGCATGAACCCTGGAGAGGAGGGTTTTCTATAACCTGGAGTCTGACCCAGTACATCTTCCTGATCTTATCTCGCCTCTGTTCTTCTGCGCTTGGTACTCTATCACACCAAACGTGCTTGTTCAGCCTCGTCTCAGAGCAGACTCCTGGCCTACGAAGTGGCAGAATAGTTTTACGTTTTGATTTCTGTTCTTCTTCTCAACTTTGTCAGTTTAAACCCGGGTTAAAAAACTCACCTCTCAGGTCTTAATCATTTACTGACACATCAATTAGACAGCCTCTTTCATGTTAGTTTTGTTTAATGGTGTCGCCATTTATGTTTCTCTGTACAGCAGAGTGGTACTCAGCATCACCAAGCAAAGTATTTTAAGGCTGGATCCTGTCAAATGGTTCTGTGCCTCACCCGTTGTCCCACTGATTACGTATTGATCAAGGCTTCAGTCAGTGTGAGCAGGAGTAGCAGAATCTACGCCTTTCATGGGCCCATTCATGGGACTTTCCAGTCGCTCTTTCGTTGCTCATGTGTTGGCTCTAAACTGTGACTAATGACAGGACTTGGTTCCCAAAGGCTGTCAGTCAAAACCTACCTGCAGCACAGATCTCCTTAATAACAAAAACAGCATCTAGGAAGGAATACAGGATTGGGCCCACTCATGTATGTGAAACCAGTGGGGACTGTTCTCATGTGGAGGCCCGGAGGATCAGCATCTGTTCAGTTGCGGAAGGGTGAATAAATATTAGTGGTTAAACTAGTAATTAACCCGCCAGTTGAAATATCCAGCAGATCCCATGTTTTCCTCCCTGTTGATGCAAATGAGACTTGATTGTAAACATCTCATGCCTAAATTATACCTTAGAGAATCCAAGTAACGCAGTTGGCCTTGCCTGAATTATTTCAGTAAAAACAAGGCAGACAAATGAATGTAATTGTCCTGACTTCTTTCACTCTCTAGCTCT
>NW_005842097.1:468234-504570 GCF_000455745.1 Alligator sinensis | reverse complement strand
TCTTTCCCTGCTTGGAAGTTCCAGCATTTGTAGTATTGGGCCAGGTTTCGAATGTAAATGCGCATCTTGCCTCCAGATTTGGCAGATAAGAGTAAACGAGATTTTTCCCCCCCTTTATTTTTTAAATATACAGCGGTGAATAGAAATGAACTAGAAGGAAGAGATCTTTTGTGGACTATATTTCAAAGGAATATAAAACTACAGCTCCCAGAAGAGCATTATGAAAGTAGTGGCAAATGCTTTTATTATTATGCCAAGGTCTCACATTTAATCAGTTTCAGATCTAATAGCTGGGATCTCAAGCAATGGATGGAGAGAGCATGTAAATTACATCAGTTCCCCCACCCCACTTCACTTGTTGCATGAAACTTTGCATCTGTTTCACACTAAGGCTTAATCAGACCAACTGCTGGCCAACTCTTTGTGATCTAGAATCGCACAGAAAAGCCTACATCGACTTCCTCCCCAAGGAACCAGTTCTGCTCTCCCTGGAGCAAAGCCTCCGTGGATATGAATGGGGGGTTACCCAGGCAAATGGAAAGGGAAGAGGGAAGGCCCAAAGGAAATTAGGCTAGAATTAGATAAAGAAATGCCAAGTGACGTGGAGGATACCTTCGAATTGTTGGGGTTTGCATTCAGGGGTAGGTCTCTATGGCCGTATCTGTGCTGCTTCCCTGCTAAGCCTGGGCCCGCTGCTGAAAAGCGAGCCCTGCCCACTCGCTCCTTTTCAGAGTGGACACCTGTGTCCCAGGACAGAGAGCCTGAATGCAGTGCTGGATCATGCACTCAGGACCCCACCTACCTGCCTGCTCAGCCTGATTGCCTAGTTTGCACACAGGCAGCAGGGGAACAAGTGAAGGGGGCTTGTTTCTCTGAATTGACTGGTGGTATAGACATGGCTTTTAGCGCTCAGTAAAGATGCCAGAGAATAAAGCCTGTTACCTAGAGAGTAGATAGAGGCCAGGCTGCTTCAACCACTGCTGCACAGCAAGGTTGCACTTACATGTCCTTGCACCTGAGCATCCTGCTTTAGAAAGCCCATGAAGAGGGGTGCAAGCACTGTTCAGCTACCCCTGCATCATGTCCTCAGCCTCCCTGCTAGCCAGTGAGTGGTGGGTGCTTGCTGTCAGGTTGCTTTTTGTGGTGTGAGAGCTGCATTCTGCAAGCAGCAAACACATTGATGGGGCCTGTAAAAACTCATCTTCGCATATGTTGTTTACGAGCATGACAGATAGGCTGCTGCCTGTGTCTGTTTGTTGCAGGGCCAGATTTGCAATTTGTTGTGCATAGTGGTAGGGTGTGATTTGCTGCGTGGTGTGAGCAGCTAATGTCTGGAGGGCCAGATTTGCAAGGGAAATGTAAACAGTTGCCTCTACAATACCTGACATTTGCACATGCGGATCCAGCAGTTTATGCAGCTAGTTATCCAATGTTCTGGCCTCCAAAAATAAAAAAATTCAGTGATCCACCTAAGCTATTGGCCCAGCAGGTTGAAAAGACAACATGCAAAGGAGAGATGTGTCCGGCATCATTTTCTGCTCCCTTAGACTTCCCAGCCAGGGTAACTTGGTACCCATTTCCAGCAGGTTCCAAGTGGAAGCAGCCTTTGAGCAGGCCTTGATAATCACAGCAAAACACCTTAACAACTCTGCCAACCCACCCCAGCCATTGTCAAATGTGCTTCTGTACATTTCAAGTTGGGTGTGTCCAAAGGCATCAGGCGAACTTATGTCCATGTGCCTGTTTCTCCTTTTTCTAAAAACATACGTTCAGGGCCCGTTCATCAAGGCAGGTGCCTAAAGGACACACGTACCCCTGTCACTTTAATTAGCACTGCTCACCTAACTAGTCAGACATGCAGCTGGCTATTACCTTGCTGAACTGGGGGCTTCACCAGGAAAGGAAGGGAATGGTAAATTTTCAAATGGAAACAAACGGGCATGAAACCTTTTCCTTGTAAAAAAAATTATCTGCTTTCGTTTTTTGAATGCACTTTTTCTTGTTTTCTTTTTCATTGACCCAAGAATTCTAGCCAGCTGTCCCTTTTGTCTGCACCCTTACATTGCCCTTGCCAAAGTCTACTTGCCATAATGAGTAATTCTTTAGATGGGTGAATGCTACATCTCTGGGGCGGGCTTTATGTTTGGTTTAAAATGTTGGTGCTTGGGGTAAAGTGCAGTGGGAGTCTGATTATTTTGCACAGCTAAATATTTAACTAAGCATCAAGGGCACAGCAGTGTTGGAATAGGCAATTTGGTTATATGCTGTAGTTAATATTAACTATAGGAAATGAATACTTAAAAATAACAAAATCAAAAAAAAATTTTTTTTTCTAAGATCAATCAGGTAAAGGCTGAATAAGCCTTTTTATGTCTGGGCTGGCAATTTTACAAGATCTTCCTTAAATACTGTTTTTCTCTGGGAGTTCCCAAAGGCTTAGTATCGTGAGATCATCAGAAGGAAGTTGACTTCCACCCCCACCCCCTTTTTTTTTGTTGTTAATATTCTGATGGACCCTTAGGATCAAGCCGTTCACGTTTTCCCTTGCAAAATGAAAGGAATGGTAACCTTCACTTTTACACTTCAGAGAGCAGACAAAGAGACCTTTTGGCAAAATGTCAGTGTGTGTGACTGATAACACCCCCGATCATTGCAGAACATGACTCGTGGCCATGTCTGGTTCAGACGTGAAAACAAAACATGTGTATTTTCCATCTGTCCTTCAATTCCATTCTGTTAAATTATAACCAGTTGCAGAAAAATTAAAAGAAAGAAACATTTGTATCAAAATGAGACAGAGCTGCTGCCCTCTGACAGTCCCTCTTCCCCTCTAGCTCCTTAGCCCTTTGCCTCTAGAGAGACTGGTGTGAAACCAGCTCACGTGACAACTCCAAGTGATTCATAACTCAGCTCTGTTCTTTGTTGACAATCCACATCACAAAACCATCATGCAGATTTTATGCACCCAGGGAGCAGCACTGGAGAAGCTGGGGTTTCTTTGTATACTGTTATTTTCAGGAGAGGTCTGATACAACTTGACCAAATCCGTATTGGTGAGATGCAAGCTAAGTGGCGGTCACTTGACAATGGTTAATAATCATGTTTTAAAAAGGAATTTGGTGGGCTAAATCAAATCCCCAAGACATCATTATACATCTTCAGCCTCATTTTTTATTCCAGAGTTTGAGGCCGTTTTATTTTTTTAATCTACATCAATCTTCCAACACAGCGTTAGATATGATGTGGATAAGGCAGGAGGAGTGTGGTTCATTCTAACGACTGCTTATCAATCACTGCTAATTAACTGGTGGATGCAGTTCAGTGGTGATCTTTCTTGTCAACACCATCAAATAAAAAAAAAAAAAAGCAGGGCAGGCAGCTTTTCTAAAGCCATCTCTTTTGTTGTAGGCACTGAAGTAATACTGTACCGAGCAAATTACAGAGCACAGCTAGTGGGTAAATGTTTGGAAACATATTGCCGTGACTGCTGGGAGATCCTAACAACTACCAGCTGACCCTCTTACCTGCAGAAGTCCTTAGATAATACATACCCTGAGCCACAGACAAAGGTTTCTCAGTCCATGGGCATACCTTTTATGTTTACCTCTCACATTGCTAGTGAAGGCTGCTTTCCGCATTCTGCACTGTGTCATAGCCTCTTGATATGAGAGGGACAGACTGTCATAGCTGAAATGTTCATTTGTGTGTACGCATACACACGCATGCACAGTTGCAGGCCTAATTTGTTTGATTATATCCACAAATTGCATCAGAAGTGTGGCCTCATTTGCCCACCCCATTGGGGTAATCGTGCATACAAATTGGACATGCAACTGGGAATGCTATTCCCTGAATGCTGACAGCAGTGACAAATCGGGCCTTCAGTGATTTCCTTTCTGCAGTCTTTTATATGTGCATAGACAGGGATGCTGGCAGACGTCGTTTCTCGTGTTGTGATTTCAGTTGACTGCACAAACTGAATACAGCTGGGCTGGGTCAGACTTTCAAGGGTACTATGATGTTCCTATGGCAATTCAGCAGGGGGGGCTCTCCTGCGTCATTACTATTCTAAGGCCACATCACAGGGCGGGGGAATGTAATGTTGCAGGGCATGTTTTGGGTGACTCAGGAAGGGGCACTTTGCCTCTTCAGTCCATGCTGTTACCTCGCATAGTGCTCTGCCTTGCTGAATAAGACACCGGATGATGGGACCTAAAGCTGAGGTTGTAACAGAAGCAAGATTCTGGGCATTCTTCATATGAGCAGAGACACTAACACCTGTGTCCTGATCAGATTCCTGCTTTGGTGTTTCTGCATCGATGGCCTAGCTCTTCCAGTAGCTCCCACTGGATACAGCATTCTGTCTCCCAGTCTAAGCTCTGGCACTGCATTGCTCTTTATTCATACACATGCTGTATTTCACTCCTGTCCCATGGGGATGGATAAGTGTAGTTTGTCTTGGGCCCCTTCTCTGCTCCAGCTCATCAGTCCCAGCACCATAACTGCAGATGCTTCCTTTTTGCCTCCTGTGTGCTCCTTATGAAGCAGTATGTATTAAGAAGCCTTCATTCCATCCAGGAAGAGCACACACCAACTGCAGAGACTTCCTCAGCCTGATGAAGGGTTTTTAAACCTGAAAGCTTGCTAAACTTTTTTTTCCAACTATTTAAATTGGTCTAATAAAAGATATCAGATTCACCCAAAGAACCTTGTCTTACAGAAATGAAAGAACATCCTTTTTGTGCTAGAGCTAGTTAAACATTTCCTGATAATAAAAACCAGCTGAGCTGGAAGCATGTACACTTCTTCTTCCTGTACACTTCGAAGAACAACCTCCTCCCCTTTTCCATCCTGCACTTTCATCCCTCATTCATGGGCCACCCACCTGCTGAAGAATCTGCTTACCATAATGCATGTAACAAATGTAAATGGACAGAAAGGCAGTCACACACCTTGGACGTGCAACCATGACCATGGATCTTTGTTGCTTCCTTTCAGACATGATACAGCATCAGCTTCCCATTCTATTAAATGTAGAGGTCAGTCAGAGACACAGGGCTGCGGATCAGGAAATATTAATACCAGTAAATACCAGATACCCTTCAGGCACATCCCAAGACTCCAGATTTCAAGCATCTGCTTGAAACCAAAAGCTTTGGTTCCATTACAGTCCTTTAGACCAACTGAATACAAATCACCATGGGTATAAGGATGTAGCAGCAGATGAAGGTAGCGGTGGGAAAACTGATTGTGAATAAAATGAGTTTCTTCTCCCCATAGCAAACCTGTATGCAGGATTAGAGCCGAGCTCAGATGGACCCTTTTCTGTGGCTTAGATGTTTCAAGTGATTTTTTAATGGGGGGAGTGCACTTTGAATACTGATGTGTCTGAACCAATGACCTTCACCAGAGCTGCCCCCACTGAGAGGAGAAGTGATATATTTCATACCTCTATTTAAGTGAGCCCAGGAATGAGGTCCAGCTCAGTTCTTTCACTTCCTCTGAAGCCTGGAGGTCTACAAGCAAGGCCCAGCAATCTTATGAGAGGATCCTCCCTTGGGAGATTTCCAGCAATTCTGCTTCCAGTGCTGGCCAGAACATGGAAACCTCGGCATGCCAGAGGGGCCTCCATCCCAGCATTCCCAGCTGAAATGGTTCCCAAAGTGACCAGCATCTGGCTGTTTATCTCAGACCATCACTGAGATAGGAGAGGCTTGAAGGGAGAGTCAGACCTCCATCTGAACTTCTTCAAAGTCCAGTGGTGTCTAGCTTACCCACATGACCAGCCCCATGGGCCAGAGCTCATTTTTTTTAAGCAATATTCTTATGGACCCTTAAGGCCAAGTGACCCCCATTTGGCTTTGCTGAGGGATAAGAACAACAGCCTTGGTTTCCACAGCACAGGGGTGCACACAGAGAGTACAACTGGCAACGTGTTGGGGGGTGTGACTGAGAGCATGTGCCAGCCATTTCACAGCGTGACTCACAGCCATGGGAGCGCTCACGAGAGGAGGGGGCAGTGGTGAGAGTCAGGGGAGCAGAATCAGGCCTCTGCAGGCTCTGTTCTGCAGCTGTTCCCTGTGGGGCACGTCTAATGTCCTCATGGGGAATGCCCAAAGCTCAGTGGCCACACTAGGCCTTTTAATTATATTTTTTTTTCCTAAACTAGGACATTAGTGTTTTGCTTTGGAGCCTCCATGACTCTCCCAGGCTTGGGGAAGACAGGGTAGGTGTGTGTGTAATTAGTCCTTGGCGGAAAGAGAAGAAGTAGGAAGCTGGGTATAATGTGTGGGTGTGGGTGAGTGCAGTTTGGCATTTGCTTTGTGAAAGCTGTGAGGAAAGAACCCGTCCACACTGCTGTCTTCCCCACGCTACCCAGAACGGAGGGAGGAAGGCAGCAGCAAAAAATGCAGAGGAGGAAAATGAATGATTTCAGAATACTGACCTGGATTGATTCTGACTCTGGAGTAGACGCGGGGAGCTGAACTGGGATCAGCTCCCATCAGATGGAAGTGAGTTGGATTACTTCCCGGACAGATTGGCCCCAGCTGGGAAAGATAGAAAGAATGAGAGGAAGGAAGATGGTTCAAGTAGAAGAACAGCAGCTCTGAGATAAAGGGTGTTTTCAAGAAAGCCAGATTAGATATATTATCAAATCAACAGCATTAGACTCGACAGGCAGCATCCGAGGAGCCAAGAGACAAAGCTTGTCAATGCTGACAGTAAATCAAGGTGGAAAAGTAGCCAGGCACCCTGTGGCCACCTTACCATTTACTGCATGTCTGCCCATTTCTCTTGTGGCCTGGGGGGCAGGTTCACAGTTTGAGTTTGATTAAGATTCTCCATTTTCCCTTGGTTCCCTTGGTGGATTGTGGGCCAGATCCCAAGCCAGTAGAAACAGACCATCATTCATTCATGTGACTCGAGATGCTCTGAGTCTGGCAATCTGAGAGGATTGGGCTCTGTGGATTTTAGGAAGACAAATGTAGGACACAACATCAGACTCCAGGCATCAGTGCCCCACACTGTTTAGAGCATCC
This sequence comes from Alligator sinensis, assembly GCF_000455745.1. Lineage (NCBI taxonomy): Eukaryota > Metazoa > Chordata > Crocodylia > Alligatoridae > Alligator > Alligator sinensis. The sequence goes on along the minus strand of NW_005842097.1, from coordinate 497,530 downwards.
TTTATTTCCATCCTCTTCAGGGCACACTGCCCAGCCCACCTACATCCAGCTAGGATGAAATAGAAGCAGGGATAATCATAAACAGGGATAATAATTCCTACCCCACAGAGACATGCTGTGAAGATTAATGAGTTAATCCTTAAGATGGACCTTGAGCATATTAAATGCTTTTTTTTTTTTTTTTGCTCATAGATGTGATTTAAAAAAATAAACTTACATTGTTCTTTAGAACAACCCCAATCCCTTGGAGGATCCAGCCTGTCTATTAATTTCATTTTGGGGGGTAGGGAATGTGGATTGCAAACATGTTGTGATAAATCTCTGTGTTGTCTGAAATTCCCAGAACTTCCAGATGCTCCAGACTGAAGTGAAACATCCGGGGCCAAAGCCCACAATAAACTCAAGCAAGGACAACAATAAAAGGAAGCTAACAAACACAGTCACTGATTATTATTAGCTTGGTCCTTCTTGAAAGCCCCCGGGGAGCCCACGGATGCAGTATATCCTGATCCCTGCTTCAGCTTGTCCCTTAAAGAGTTACTGAAACTGTTTGTTGGTAATAGAAGAAACAAACAAAGGCAAGTCGGTAGCTAATCTGCCAAACTCTAGGATGGGAGCTGAGCAAAGGGATTTATTTTAGAATTCACCAAAGAATGATCTGCAGTGGGAAAGGAAATGAGTCAGAGCTGAGACACATTAATAAAGACGGGAAAACAACACCTTTAAAAGCTGTTTGATCTGGCCCTTCAGTGACAGAGCTGCTCCAAACAGAGGAAACGGGAAGTGTGGCAAGGGAAAAAATGTGAGGAGACCATCAAGCCAGCTGACTCCCCCTCCTCACAAAAACATCAACACAGGCATATGGGCTTCCTCCAGGAATCTGGGTTTCACTCCAGATTGGATCCCAAAAATACATTCAGGCGTACAGGGCCTGGTGATCGGGACTGAGAGATACGGAGTTCTTTTCATGGGCTGTGCAGCTGGCTCACTGCAACATCTTGGGCAAGGTACCTCATTGCTCAGAGCATCAGTTTCCCCATCTGTGAAATGGGGCTGTGCCTTCATCCTCTGTCTGTCAGTTTCTCCACCCGGGGAAGATTTCTGGTAGCAGCAGGTCCTTTGATCTAACAGAGAAAAACCAGTGGTTGGAAGCAGAAGTAGAACTAATACAGATGGGAATCAAGTGTATATGTCTAACAGTGAGGCTAATTATAATTAGACACTAGTCAACTCACCTAAAAGCATAATATAGTTACGTCTCACTCACAGCGTCTACACCAGCCCTTCTGAACGATGTGCTCTAGACCAACCAGAAGCCGGAGGAATCACGGAGTGAAATTCTTTATTCTGTGGGAGGGCAGGAAGACAGACTAAATGATCATAACAGTCTTTTCTAGCCTATGAACTTCCTTCTTTGTGCAGTGCCCCTGACAGAAGGCACATGCCACATATGGTTGTTGTTTGATTGTAAAGAACCTCATGCACCTAGCCCCACACTGCCTGGACCAGCTAGCCAAGGCAAACACACAGCACAAGCTATTAAAGAAGGGAAAGCGAAACAATCTTAAAAATAGAAGGAGAAGGAGTAGGTGCCAGCCCTGCCAGGTGCTACAGCACAACTAAAAATAACAGGCAGCACAAGACAATATGGCTACATGCATGGAGAGATGCCACTGGAATCTGAATATTGTTGTACCGTGGCATAAATCTGGAGCAACACCAAGGAACTGAGTGAGCCCAGTTCTTCATGAATCTGCATTCTCAATCATCATTTAACCGCCAGTTCAAAGTGGGTATGTAATGCAGTATTTCTGCCTGGGGGGCAACACAGGCCTGGCTCTGCATTTAGAGAGTGGTATTTAAGGCCAGATTGACAAAGGACTCCTGTTTGATTTCAGTGGGGGCTCAATGCTGAACCAGAACTTAGGCACCTCGACACCTTGGTGGATCTAGACCACAGCCCCTGGAATTTATCCTGAACCATAGGAATTCAGAGGCATACATAAAATAAAAGGCCTGAGAGGACTATTGTAAAGCCAGCCTTTTCTCCTTCCTTTCCTGCCTTTGCCTGGCATCGTACATAAAAAGGGTGAGAGGTGATGTTCCCTTTTCCTCTTCCATGCACCTGTGTTGGCTTTTCAGTATAGCCAGCATTAGCAGAACTGCTGCTTCCCTGGATGCCACAATTCTGCACCAGATATCCCTATATCTACCTTCATAGACTAGCATTTCTGTGCATTTCTTAGCAAGTAACAGTATTTCATTAAATGCCTGTATATATTCCTGTACTGCACCAATGGCCCTGAAGTGACTGGGAAGGCTCACTGGGCTCCACTCTCTGTTTTTGCTTGTATTCATAGGTAGACCTGGGCATTTTACTCACCTGGAGACATAAATGAAAAGCTGGGCATGGGAGCCTCCATCCATCTGCCTTAACCTGGTATCTGGCATGCTCACTAGGTGCATGAACTCTCTCTATGAGCCAGGAAGGAGCAAAACCTTCTGGGGGTGCAGGAGGAAAGCTTTTATTCAGGCTGGTTAAAAGGGGTTTCCAGGCTGAATGACCCTTGGAGCCTGGCACAGCCCAGGAATTGGTGCTTAGGTCTGTGGTCACTGTTGACTGGTAGTCCCCTTTGACTATAATTAAGCCCAAACTCCTAGGGAACTATAGTTTGCTATATGGTTGGTGAAACACACCCACCAACATGTGAAAACTGCAAAGAGGGTGTCTGGAAAGAATGGTGGGATTTTGGTTCTTAAATTCACTGGAGCTAGGGGAAATGAGGTAGAAAAATGACAGCTCCTTTGCTAAAAGTCAGAGTTGGATGCCTCTAGTTCAGAAGAGTGGGCTAGGACAGAGCTGAACGGACGACATGCCAATGGGGTCATTGCTCTACCCTCTACTCGCTGGGGCTGGATTTATGGGATTTATGGGAAACAATCTGCTGTTCTTCCCACCGTGACAAGAGAGAGCAAGACAATAGCAGTATTGGTATTCAGTTTTTGCCTAGTGACGTTGCTCCATTGAGCTCCCGGCAGTTCACAGATCTGTGTACCATTACCCCTGTATTGCAGTTGTGGGGAACAGAGGCCCAGCAATGTGAAGGGATTTGCCTAAGGTCTTCCAGGAGATGAGTGGCAGAGCCAAGAGAAAAGAGAATATCAAGTGCTTGCTTGGTGGGGAAGGGAGAGATAAAGGCAGGGCGACCCCTGGAATAATCTTAATGGATAAACTCCTGCCCTCCTCATGCCTGATCCATTCCAATCTGGCTCCCTTCTCTTCCTGCCCGGGGATACCACAGTAAAGAGTACCTAGTTGGGCCTTTCTGGAGTAGTGATAGCTTTGCCCTCTCCCCCAGCACATTCCCAAGTTGGTTGCCGTGTAGACTGGAGTTAGTTCCACATAGGAGTCTCCATCTTGAGAGCAAAAGCCTGAGACTAAACTAGTGACCTAATCTGCCCCCAAAGGTCTCCCTAGCTGCCTTCTGACATGGCCCTCCTGGCACTTCCAATAGACCACGATAGCCAAGTGATTGTTTATCTGCTAGTGCAGAAACACACTGTTTCCCTGGAGATAACGCCTCTGCCATCCCTAGTCCCTGCACTCCAGCTCTCCAGTGGTCCCCTCCCTCCCCGGGAGGCTCTGGAAGACTTCATGTTTTATCAATGTGGCTGTTGTTTCTGTAACTGCTCTCAGTTTGTCCCCGGAGAACATTTTAGTCTCATGTGATTTTTAGGAAGTCGACTCAAGTTGGAGAAAAGCTGCCTTTGTGTGTAATTTTGCTATCAGAGTTGTGGCCATGACAGAGCAAGGGTGAGACGGGCCTCTGGGGATCCTGGGGTAGGGTGATTTCTTATTTGCTTCTGGGGAGGCTGCTAGAGCATGATGACAAACTGACCAGGAGCCAGTGCTGACTCAACCACAAGGCAACCAGAAGAGCCAGCACATGCATATTGCTTTGTGATGGGCAAGAGCCAAACTCTTTTCTGGTGCAATGTGGTTGACTGCAGTTATGTCAGGGATGAATGCAGCCTCAAATGCCAATGCTGCTGAGGTCGGCGGTAGCCTTGTTCTGAAGTTTTTTTCCATTCTAATGATATCATCAGGCTATAGTTGAGGAGCTCCTGGGTGACTTTTTATTTGTACTAGGCCCCCTACTTATGAGATTTTCTGTCACTGGTTTCCTGCATTTCTGTATATTAGCTTAGTAGCATAGGGCCAGATTGGCTGTTTACTTTGATCTGTGAAGATGCTGAATTGTTCTGTGCTATGGTAACTAGAGCAGGACATTCATAACATCACTGACACAGATTTGGAAAAGGCTCTGGGATGGTCCAAGAAATGAAGTCTAGTCCCTTAAGACTTAGAGTGGTGCCTGGCACATCAGTTGAAATTATTCAAAATGGAATAACAAATCATGTGGATGATCACAGTGGGAAGGGGGTCTAAGTAACAGGGATTCAGCAAAGGAAAATCATACTTCACTAATCTCCTAGAATTCATTGAAAGTGTTACTACAGGAATGGGTAAAGGAGAACCAGTCAACCTGGATTCTTGTAGGCCTTTGGCAAGGTATTACAAAATATAATACTGCAGATGCTCAATAGTCAAGAACTGGCTACAAGGTAGAAAGCAAAAGGTAGGGTTTAATGGTCATTTTTTATTATGAAAGAAGTAATGACTGCCTCAAGTTTCTGTATTAAGTTCCTTATTGTTTATTAATGATTTGGCATGTAGGGTAAGTAGTGAGGTAGCAAACTTTACAGATGACAAAATGACCTGGGTTAAGTTGGTGAGTGGGCACCATGATGGCAAACAAAGCTCAATAAATGAGAAGTAATGCAGAGAGGAAAGGGAGAAATGTAAACTACTTATGCAGCACACCGGGTTCTGACCCAGCTGCATCAGTCTGAGAAAAGGACCTTGGCCTCACAATAGACTGATCAGTGCAGATGGGTGAGGAATGGAGTGGAGAATCATATATTAAATGTTATAATGACCTTCACATAAATCAATACTTTGGCCGCATCTGGGATCCTTTGTATCACTAAGGTCATCCCATCTCAAAAAGGGTCTTGCGGAGCGGTTCGGGGGGATGGGTGCAGTGGAGAGGAACATAATTAAGGGCCTGGAAACAAACTTTTATGAGAAAGCTGGAATGATTGAGATTATTTACTTTAGAAAGAACAGGGTGGGTCATGATCAAAGTATGTAACATAATGACTGGCCTAGAGACACTAGATTACGATTGCCCAGTCTCATAATAGAAGAACGAAGGAGAACTAAAAGGTGACAGACTGAAAGCTGATAAATGGAAACACGGTTTCACAATGTGGGGTTAGACTGTGACTCTACTTGAGGAAGTCACTGAGGCCAAACCCTTAACCAGAGTCAAACTGGAATGTCTTTTAATACAGATGTCAAGGATATCCAGAAGAGGTAGTGAGCCTTATGCTACAAGGCCATCGCCAATCCCTAGCTGTTAAGAGACTGGGATCACAGTGTGAATGCACATTATTTTAACTCTGCCTCCTGCAGGGTAGTTATATAGTCCATCCTGGGAAAGACCCTTGTTGCAGTCAGGATATTGGGCTAGATGGACCTCTGGTCTTGACAGTCCTGTGAAACAGTTCTGCAGCAAGAACAAAGTAGGATCAGGGAACTGCAAGCCCAGGAACTAGAGAAATGAGTGGAAAATGCAAGATCCCTATTTGGAAGGGATAGCAATACACATGTCCCAACAGGCGGACAGCAGGGATGGATGGGAACGAGGTAGGGAACGATGGGCATGTGTAGTTACAGGCGCATTAAAGTGATCTAGGCACACGTCTACATGTAGCTGCACTAATGAACATTAAAGTGCACTGAATTTAGGCTGGCATAGCTAAGTCTCATTAGCACATGTGTAACCGCGCTAATGCGCATTAACACGGTGTGCACCCATTGATGTACACCACATTAATGCGCATTGTCTACACTTGGGCTAATATGACTTAGCTATGCCAGTTTAGATTTGGTACTTGCTTTAAGCAGGTATCAAATTTAGGCAGGATTAACCTAAAATCACCATTTTTAAGGCACATTAAGGGTGCACACATGTGGACAGGTGCCCTTAACACGCCTTAAAAATGGCAGGTGTAGACAAGCCCAATGAGCAGCACTGGATCCCCCTCTTCACCTGGGGTGAAAGCTGCAGTGGTCAGCAAACTGAGGGAAGCAGGTTGACAGCATGGAGGGCAGAAAGGGCCAGGGTTCCTGCCAGAGAAGGGAAGCCGACCAGTAGCTGGTGATCAAGAAAAGTAACTATCAGCCTGTTACCATGTAACCCTCCTCTGATGCCTTCCTAAACCAGTGTCGGTCACTGCTGCCTTGGCAATGTGCTTGGTGCTCAGTACCAGCTTCAAATGTCCAGAAGCAGCAAAAATGCTGCATTAAATTTAATGTCAGGAAATGAGCTAATTCCCAAGGGCAAGGAGACTGTGCTAAAGAATGAACTCCTCTCCCAAAACGGATACCAGCGTATCCCAGGCACGAAAGACTTACTCAGTTCTAAGCCTGGTGGAAACAGCCTCAGCTTTCTTCTTGATGTGCTGTCGCAGTTCTTTCCCCCATAGCCAATCAACAGGAAGCAGAGGTTTTAGATGTGTTTGTACAGGCAAGGATACTCCAGGGGCTGTGGAAACATCAGCAAGATGTTTAGATAACATGGCGGGTCAAGGCCTGAATGCAGTCTCTGGTTCAGAGCTCCTGCACCAAAAGGAAAAGTAAATTATAAACCAAGGGAAACGGTTGTGCTGGGGAATTCTGTGCTAATGGGTGTGTTCAGTCTGCGGCCAGATGGAAATAGACAGGGTTGACCTCTAAACTTGGTCCCACTTCCTTCTCCAGTGATAAGGACTCTCTGTGGAGTTGAGCAGAATACGTTTGGACCAAACATCTATCCCAGGGCTACCCGTGACGTCAGGAGACTGGACATGATGACCCAGATAATCCCTTCCCACCTTGTGTTCCAGTTTTTCCAGTGGCAGCTGTGGGTGAGAGTGGAGTCAAGAGTTAGGGCTTGGCCAACAGCATTGTTCACACTTCACATAGCGCCTCTCATCCCACAGTACTTTGCAGCCTCTGCTGATGGTGCCACTGAAAGGCAGCCACCCACGGGTGGGATGAGGCTGTGAGTTGGCTGGCAGCCAGCACAGCAGTGGAGGGAAGAAGAGATTTGAGCCAAAGATGTCAGGACAAGTCCTAAGTTTTGTTTTGTTTTGTTTTTTCCCTTCCAAAAAGGCAATTGCAGCACTTCCAGACCAGGGACCAAGGCTTTAAACCAGAGCATTTCATTTGAACAGATTTAAAGCTTAATTAGGAAACATTAAAAATTATGGTTATTTACATAGCTTTGTAGAGTTGGAAGAGACCATAGGACTCCACGCATGGTAGCATGAGTACATAGCTGGTATGTGTTGATGCAGTCTAAAACATGCAGTTAGTCGTGCAGCCTGAGTTAGCCTGGGCATTTTGCCATCATCCAACAAACCCCCAGAGTTGCTCCAACCCAGGTCACTGTAGAGCCCCAGACTCCACTATAACCACACTGAACTCAGCCCTTTGACTATCACTGCTTCAGGCCGTAAAGGGCATAGGAAAATACAGTCCCGGTATTCCCTCTGGTCCTAATACTAAGAACCTCTTATGTTAACATTAAAATACTCCTATGAGTGGTACAGGATCATCAGGACAAACCCTGACAGCCAGCACCTCTATTTACAAGCTCTCTTTCAAAGCAACCTCTTAGCTTTTATCTTAGAGTTATACAAGGTTGAGTGACCCTTGGGATTTTTCTTGAGTGTCTGAACCCATCCTTTTGCACTGGCTCATTAGAAAGTGGATTGGCTCAGCTACAGGCTTGTTGCGACACTCTGAATGATTTCGCTCCATAGCCTTGTGCCTCAGCTCCCAGCCCTACCATGAAGATGAAGGTGTCATTAAGGGTGCTGAGAGCAGATCATTCTGAGATTGCTAAGAAAAGGGCTGAGAAAAGTGTTGGCAAAGGAAAGAATCCACCTCATTCCAGGCAGGGCTACTAGTCCCGCATGGCTGCCGGCTGCTAAAAGTATGCCTGAGTTTTGTCCTTTCTGAACGCTCCCACACCTCCTGCCTTGTCCTTAGCAGGGAGCTCAGTGCCTCTGTGCTGGCACCCCAGGGCAGGGCCTGTCAACCCATTTCCTAGGTTAAAGGCTGAGAAGGAAACAGGGAGCCAGGCTTCTGCCCAGTGCTTTACCCAAGGGCGTGGGGCCAGCTTAATCTTTTTCCTTCCTTCAATTACATCTCTGCAGCGATTGCTACTCACTCTCCGCTGATGTGGAAAACAAGTGGTTCCTGTGCTGCCCTCTATCTCTTCAGGCCCAGAAAGCTGCCTGCTTGCCATTCTTCTTACCCTTCTTACCTTATCAGCCACTCCGGCTGTCCAGCCAGGGAAGAGCAAGTTCCCCCTTCGCCAAGCACTGCCTGGTTGTTTCCTCTGAGATAAACAGCCTCCACGGGCCATGTGGGCCTGATGGAAACTTAGCATCAAACAGAGGCCTCAGGGCCTCCTGCAAGCTTTGCAGGGAAAGCTCAGCTTCCTACATGTCCGCAGGTGTTAGATGCAGGAAGGCAAGGTCTGGGGGAGTTTGTACCTTGCCTCACCTGAATCAAGCCGTCTTATCTCAGTACAGAGCTAATTGCATATGCCCCTGCTGCTGAGCTGAAAGATTGAGCCCGATAGGTAGAAGCAGGAAGTTCAAGTCTGTGACATGCCAGCCACTGGAGGGGGACAAAGGCTTCCGTACGGCCCAACCTCTGCTGCAAGCCTGGCTCCAGATGCAGGTCAGCGCAGCAGCAGGGTCTGGCGCCACAGCTGGACCTGGGGTGCTGGAGTCTTGGGTTTGGCTCAAGCTCCCTTCCCGCCGCTGTCCTGTGTGTGGGCTGTCTTTGGAGCATGCCAGCCCCTGTGTGGTCTGCCTGAGACAGCTGGCTTGGCAAGAGGGCCCAGGCTGATAGCAGTTCGCAGGGACAGCCCCCGGTCTCTGCAGAGGCATTCAACAGCACGGCACAAACCGCTCTGCTGGGACCGCTGGCAGTGGTGGATGGTAGGGGGTTAGCTTGGCAAGGCTGGGGGCTCAGCAAGTAGGGACCACTGGGTTGGGGATGGGGAGGCAGACCCATGTCCCTCACATCTACATGGATGGGGGACATCAGCTCCAGTTCGGGGAAACGGCAGGATGTGGGATTGGCCCAAATCCACAGGATTTCTCAGTCTTCTCCTGGGACAGCCAGAACCATGGAGCTTTTCCCTGCCTCTGTGCTGCGAGGGTGTGGCTGAAGGCTCAGCAGCCTAGCATGCTCATGCGCAAGGCTTGGATCCAACGGGAATAACTGCTGAAGCCAAGAGGCCTTTTCACTGCATCACCAAGGTCCACCCTCACCCCTGACGCTGCGCCTTGATGACGCTGCGCCTGGTGTGGGAGCCCATGCACACTCACTGCCCTGCTGCCCTCCACCTGGGCTGCACCAAATGGGGGAGCTGGGACCCCGAACTTCCACTGCCTCAAATCCAGGCTCTTCCTGGTCCAGCTGTAGGCATGAAGCAGTGGAAAGAGGGAGGGAAATGAAAGGGTTTAGACGTGGGGAGACTTTCTCTTACTGCCCTTCTGTGACTTCCAGATTGAGAGTCGAAGCAGGGAGAAGGGGAAGGGAAGGAGTGAGAACAAGGAGAGGAAAACGGAATGAGGAACAGGGGGGAAGGAGGAGAGAAGGGAAGAACCGGTAGGGTTGGAACACCTTTCCCAACGATGAGGGAACTAATATCATTTCTTCTCCCCTCTTTAAGCCCGGGCTGGTGTCCACCTTTGTCCTTTCACAGACTGGCACTTCAGAAGCCCACCTCACTTGAGCAGAGTCTCATCCTGCCTCCATTACTGCCGTGCTCTCTTGGTGGAAAGAGGAGGCTTCCTGTCCCCATCAGTGACCAGGATCTGGCATTGCCTCCCCCATGTCTAGTTCCTGCAGCTGCTCCTGGCTCTGGGAGCTCTTGCCAAGGGCCCGAGTGCTCTGATGAGAGCGAATCAGTCAAAATTTCAATTTGACAAGACCTTCCCAAATTCTGCATGCGTGCATACACCCCCCCTCCCATGCACACATGCATACATATGCACACCTTCCCCCCCACAATACATACATACACAGAACAACTGTTTTTGGAACAAAAAGGAGAAGTTTGGTTGTTTCCTGTGGATGGAAATGAAAAAAAAATGGTTTTTGTGTTGCTAATTTTGAAACCAAACCAAGCTCAGCTACAGCTTCCCCTTCCACCCTAGTGATTAGCATGAGTCAGGGAGACACCGCTAGGCCAGGAGCCTCAGAACTGAAAGCTGGGGTTTCCTGGCTCCATGGCAGGGAACCTGGTAGGTGTAGTGTCCACGGCCTTGCGGCAGGGTGAGGGCAGCGCCCTCAGCCACCCATCCAGGGAATGAGCAGGAAGCCCAGCAGGGCTAACTCAGCCCCTGCATCTCAGTTGAAGTCCCTTGAAACATTTCACTTGTTAGCAGACAGGTTCTTTTCCAGCACCTGTTTTTTTGGACAATTCCTGACCAGCTCTGCCTGGGGCTTATGTTGTGGCATTTTATGGCCTCACCCCGAGCAGCTGCTCCATACAGACTCAGCTTTAACTTGGCAACAAGCCTCTGCCTAGCCTGACTGTTTTGGGAGCACCCCTTTGCTGTCCACAAGGTCCCCGAGTACTCATTGCAAGGGGGCATTAGGGTCTGAGCGGATGCTGGGCCCAGCTGTGGTATGGGATGATTTTACCTGAAGTGCCTTGTCCAGTTCATCCCCAGAGCCCCCCAAATCTCCACAAGGGAGGTGTGTGTCTTTTGGTCTCTCAGCCTAGAGAGATCATTGATGTGGAGGGGACGTAAAGCTGGATGGCATAAGAGCTGCAACATACCTGGAGATCCTCCCATCAAAGGGTCTCACAAAAGTACTATTATTGCAGGGCAAGGCCCATGCTCTGTCCCTAGCCTGGTCGGTGACCTTGGGCAAGTCCCTTTGCCTCCTTCTGCCTCTGTTTCTCTCCATGAAACTGGGGATGACCTTGGAGCTCTGTGGCTGGACAGTCCGAGAGGAGACAAAGCATTGCTCTTTTAAAGCCAGGGCCAGTGCCTTTCAAGAGGCAAGAGAACTGGATTGGTAGTTGGGATGGACACTTTGCTCTAGTCTGACCTCCCTGTATTTTGCCAGCCAGTTTCCAGATAATTCTGCTGTGATCTGGGGTTAACATGCGATTGCTCTGCTGTGCAAGGGATCAGGGATCCCTCCTCTCCAGCCAGCAGTGGCTGTAGCCTCCCCGAAGTTTACTCGTCCCTGTGGGCAGGGTGCCTCCCTGCTTGGTCAGACACCTGCAGCCAGTGAGGCAGCATGGCAGTGACCGCCCAAGGCCAGAGCTCGGCCAGGACAATAGCTGTGACACACTGGAGAGGAAGTAATGGAAGCCCAGCCACTGGTGTCATCTAAAACTAGACTGGACATTCAAACAATGGCTCGTTGTCCCAGCCTCGACTCAGATGACCTAATAGGCCCTTTTCTCCTTCTCCAATTCTTATCATTTCCTGATGTAGTTTAGACAGAGGAAAATGAGGGGGGGACTTCCCATATGCAGTGGGGAGGGAGGCTTGTCTGGGACTGGTTTGATGCAGCTGATGCGGTGCTGGGGTTGCTAGCAGATACCGGGATCCCGAGTGCTTCGCACACCACGACACTGCCTACGCTAGTGACCGGGCCCGGTTAGAAAGATGGCCCTGAAGGGAAATGTATCCAGGGTTATTAAAAATAACTGGCTTTGTCACATCCCTGCATAGCAGAACAAGCAGCACTCGCTCTGCCCATGGGCCACTAGATGTCAGCAGAGGCCAGGATTGATGGGAGAGGCAATGGGTAGGCCTGCGGCGCCCTTCAAATCAGGGTCTGAGAACACCCCTGCCAGGGGGCTGCTGTTTTGGCTTGGCGGGGGCTTAGATCCAGGGCTTGAGGCAGGGTATGGGGAGGGGGCGGACCGAGCTCCACTGCAGATCTGCGAAGCAAGGATGCGTCTAACAGCCAGGCAGTGACTCCAGCGCATCTGCAAAAGCAGCATTTGCCCAGAGCACGTCCCACCCCACATCACACCCCCCTCTACAAACTCTTCAGCTGTTTGCTACAGAGGCCAGGCTGAGGGGCAGAGAGAGCAACAATGTGTAGGACACTGAAACAACCCTGTAGTAGTTCCTACATTCTGCCTCTAAGGGGCGCCAAATACCCACGTGTGAAAAATACGGGAGCAAACCAGCTCCGGTACTGGTTTGGCAATTCGGGCCCCAAACTCGCAGCAGTGAGAGAAGGAGCTTGGTGGAAATTTTCTACTGAACTTGTTATTTCTTTAGAAAAAAAATGCAGCTTTATTACAGCCAAAATTGTTTGAGGGAATGGGTGGAGTTTGACACAAAGAAAGAACAACATTTGGAAGTGGTTTGGGAAGAACTGGAGTATGTCCCGTTTCAGTGTTTCTGGGGCAGGGGTTGGTGCAAAAGAACTTTTCATTTAGCAGTGAGTTAACTTCACCTGAAAAAACAAACTTTTAAAAAGATAAAACCTAAAGATTTTAAAAAAAAAAAATATTGAAACAACATTTTTGGACTGAACCAATTGGATTTTTTTTTGGCTGATCAACTTGTGGAGGGGAAAAATAATAATAATAAAAAAACAAAGGATTACAACTGTCCTTCTCTGTTTGGGACAGGAACATTTTCCAAGAATCTTGTGAAACAAGAAAACAATCTTCCACCCACCTCTAGGAGAAAGTTTGTTCACGGAGGAGGAGGAGGAGTGGGGAATGGATCCAGGGAGCGTTGTGGGAGAAGAAATGAGATCACAGAGATAAAAAAACCTCTTTTTTTTCCCAGCGTAAACTTTGCTTGTATTGAAGACTCGAGCAGAACAGCTTGGGCTACTGCACAAAGACCCAGAAAGAGAGGAGCTGACAAACAAGGCTGACGCTACCCAGGTTAGGCCACTGACCCAGCTGAAGGGAAGGTGAACCTGGACAGCAGGTGAAAAACAAACTGGAAATTATTTCAATTCTAGCAGAATCAGGGATCATTAACTGTAGAAGGTAAGACATTGGGACATATGGCTTTTAAATGGGCAGCAGGTTATTTCACTGATGTGTCACAGGAAAGCTAATGCACTGGGGGGCTGTTCTGGATGGATGGGACATGTCTCTGGTTTACCAGCACTTGTTTTCCAAACTCCATTTATTCAGTGATCACAACCCAGTGCTGTCCCTCCCCCCCACACCTGGCAGTCTTCTCACCTTCAAATCTAGGATAGCTAAGGTGGCTGTCCCCACACCTTCAGCATCTGAGGCATCCAGGGGACAAACCTAGAAAAGGATGCAGAGAACTGTCCCAGCGGATCACACATTCTCTTCCCAAAGTGCTCTCTCCTCCCCAGTCCTCAGCCTCACCCACTCACTGGCTCAGCCCTTTCCTTTCTCACTGAAGCTCTTGGCAGTTGACAGACTAAAGATGGCCCAGCGGCACACACACTTTTACTTGGAAACATTAGTTTCTTCCATGGTGGTGCAACACTTGTTCCTGTTAACATCTGGGCTGCAATAACATCTGGGTGAGGTAATGCTCCAGAAATCCTACTGAAGTGACAACAGAAAGGTATAATAATACATCCAGAGTCAAAAGTTAGGTGCCAAGCTGGGGCGCACAACTGTTGTGGGGCTACCTTCAGGTGCTCCTCTGAGCTACCTGAACAGACCTTCAGGAGGTCTCCAATGTCTCTTTCAAGGGAAATGCTTTCACTGCCAAGTTCTGGCACTGAGATAAAATGCCTTGCTCATTCTCCCAACATGGAAACATGGAGATCCGGGCATCTCTCCAGGCAGAAGGGGCTGGTGTCGGATTTTCAGCTCTCCACAGGACGTCAGCAAGTGAAGAGCAGGCGAATATCCATAAGCTCCCCCAGGAAACCTGCAGACCTTCAAGCACGTTGACTGCGTGTCTGGGGACAGCATACCCACCTTGCTCAAAGAGCAGGCTGAGGATTATCAGAGGCTGGACTGAAAACGTGCCAGACATTTCCACCTTTCCTGCCCTGCTGCTCAGTCATCTTCCCCATTCCCCTGTAATAACTACTCTTCACTAAGGATTGAAACACCAAGTCCATGTGCTCAATGATTCAGGTGTTGAGGCGAGAGCTCCTTTGGGAGTTAACCCTTTAGCAACCAGGACTCAGTGACAGGGGAGGGCATCACATAGTCTTTTATAGCTTGCAGTAACAGGGGTGCAGAGAACCAAGCCTTTGCTGTTCTTGCCAAAAGACCACAGTGCTCTGTCTAGCTGACAAAAACATCCTGTATCCTCAACCCCTGCAGTTACTGTGGACCTTGCCCATGGAGGCCCCATTTCAGCAATGAACCAGATAAGGCCACTTACTTTAAAGGAAGACGTGAAGGTCCTGCTGGGGAGATGCTTCCAGCTAGAGAATGGATGTCTTGCTTATCCATAAAGATTCATCTGGGCCGCTGGTAACCTATGTTTCCATGGCACTGGCACAGCAAAGTGCTTTGTGCTGATCTGCATGGATGGCCTTTGCCAGTGAAAGGTGAAGTGATTCCCAACAGCTGAACAGGAAGATTGTGAGCACAGCTCCCCTCCTGGAGCACCGCATCCTAGGAGTTGTAGGTTCTGGGGGTAATGCCTTGACTCCTTCCTGCGGGGTACCACCTCTGCCTGAATGACACCTCCCACAATCGCATGCATTCTGCTTTCAGACCAAGTTAGAAGGGGCCTCCTGCAAGCCATGGAGCTTTCTCAAAATCAGAGTTTTGCAGAAGCCTGGCTTTAGTGCTCATTCCACCCAGGGCCTTTCTGCTGTGACTGCCTAGGGTGGACATAGCTTTGCAGTGCGGTTGTTTGTTTGCTTGCACTAGGAGTGAGCATCATTAACCAGGTTCCCCACAGATTTCCCAAGGACTACATGGCAATTCCTGAACTGGTTGGGTCAAATGACTGATCTGGGTCAGGAAAGTCACTCCCTACACTCCCAGCTCTCCCATCCCACCCTTGTTTTCCACTCTGGCATAGATCATGAGAAAGATCTTGGGCAAGTGACTTCATCTCCTTGTTTCCCTTCGGTAACACAGGAGAGCAGGAGGGAGGATTCATACATTAGAAGACAGTAAGGTGCTTGCATACTAAGGTAAGCAGGGTAATATCTGAAGGGAAGTGGCCAAGCCCCCATACACAGCAACAACCTGATGTCAGGGTCATGGAGATACTGGACAAAAAGAAAGGAAACAGAGAGGAAGGGGATTAGAAAGATGACATCCCTCCACCCCCGCCCACCGTATTGGAAAGAAACTAAAAAACAAGAGGCAATTGATTATTGCCCTGCCTATGGATCAGTCAGGTATACACAGGATTACAGGCAGGTTTCCAATTATGGGACTGGTAGAGGGCTTTACTCAAATGCTAAATGGTTATGAAATGGCTCAGTGCATTTTACAGACTTCAGCAGGGCCTCTTCACACCCACCTGAGAACACCCAAGTCACAACACAGTCTTAATAGTTGAGGTCTTTATTTAAATTTTTTTTATATACAGTAAAAGTGTCGCAGATGTATCTGTGACGATCGGACAAGACAAATGTAAATCTCTCTCAACAATTAGCAGCTTAAGATCTATAAACTACAGTGTTACGTTCACAAGTGTCATTTCTGTACTTTTCAACCCGTGCAAGTGAGTTTTGCTGTTTATTTTTTTTCTTACACTTTTAAAAACCACACTTACAGCTAAGTCAATTGCCTACAACGATTCCACCTGGCATACACAAACACAGACACACAGGGTTTTCAACTTGTAGCCGCATTCAGAATTCACTTAAAACTGGCAAAGCCGTCCAATCTCAAAAAGACCCCTTTGTAGCTTGGCTTCTTTTTTTGTTATACTGCTGCTTTTTTGTTTAAAAGAAAATGAACATTTTCCCAAAGCTGAAAGACAGTGTCTCTTCTGGCCTTGTGCAACATGTACAGAACTCAATATTTAATTTGATCAGACCAAGTATACTCACTAGATTGGGGAAAAAAAAAACCAATAAAGTAATTGCCGTGAGCATGCTCAGCATCATTAAACTAATGAGACTGAGGGGAAGGTGAATTTGATGAACTTGTCTAAAAATTATAACTTTTCTGCTTTAAGTCTCCCTCCCCAACTTCTTAATTGAGAGGAGACTGGGAAAAGAGATGAACTTCATGTGAACCATGGAATTCACTGAAAGGTCTTCTCCTCTTTGACCAAAAATTGGTACATGACATGCTTCCCTTCTTTATATGCCCCGCTGATATGTGCTTAACAATATGCAAGCATTCCAGAATTGCTCCAATTCCAAACTGGAAATGTTCCAGGAAACATTCTGCAACTCAGAGGCAGTCACACAATCTACCAGACATCAGAAAAGGCTCACGCACATGCACACTCATGGCAGATACTTGTCTTCTACAAGTCATCCAGGAATGCTTCATCTTAAAGAGAACGAGCACAACCACTTACAAGAAAAGGGAGCTCTGAAGCTCGCATCACATTTCCAACAGTGTAAATCATTGTTAAAAGTATTAGAGGTTCATCACAGACCTTCAGATTGAAGGGAGTGTGCGTGGAAATAACCATTTGGCTAAAGAAAAAGGCAACTCACATATGGTAGTTGCGTTAGGATATTAAAAGTGGATGCAGCATCATAAATGGCATTAACTGCAGACAACTTTTTGGAATGGAAAACTGTCGAGAGAGAGAGAGACACACAGACAGACAGACATTGTCCAGGGCCAAATAACTGGCCTTCACAAAACAGTTTTAAGGTGAAGAGTTTCTATGAAGCCCATTCCTTCTGGGAAATGCAGGTATTGTTTTCTAAAGAAGATTAACACAGTCAAAGTGCAGAAATCAAATTAGGATACACAGGAGATAAAAAGGGGACAAATACTTCCTTCAAATATTATTAAAATATGGAGTTGAGTGTAAAAATCTGTTGGCTTTCAACTCATGCCAACAGCTTTGATCATGTACTAAACCTACTGCAAACTGTTACAGTGGGCGCATCTACACAAGTAGCTGAAAAAATACTGTACAGTAGTGCATCACAGTACAGATAGTGCTAATACACTACTGCACAGTATTATTAGGCTGCTGCACTACTGTGCATCACTTAAAAGATGTTCGCAGGTGCTACTCTGCAGTAACTCTGGTTATTGTGCATTTATTTAGTACTTGCTAATACAAGTACTAAATAAATGCATGGTAATGACTCTACAGTAGCACCTTGCATAGATACGCCCTGTGCAACCAAAACTATAGAGATGCTAAGACTGCTTTGCAGAAACAGAGGTAAGAGAGCTCTTAGGCGACATACCAGCAGTTTATTACTGTGATTTTCCTACTTCTGTTTCTGAGGAAACCCAACAGGAAAGGAGAATCAATCACGTGAATGAATGAAAACAGATTAGATCTCTTTTTTACCAACCAGATAAGGATGGTGACGCCAATGGGTTAACCTTAGCTGGTGATTGCGATCTAAGAGGGCAATGTTATATAATCCATGCTCCATTTTCAGCTCTGTGGAAATAATAATGCTTATTTTTGGCTCAAGTCAGCTGCAATTGGCAATTTATTTTTTAACAAGGACAGGAACGGATTAGTCCACAATGGCATAGTGAGGTGGCTGGAATAATCGTGGGATACCTGAGTTTAAAGACAGCTGCAGCTAGGGAAATGATATGTTGAATCTCTGAAGGAGGAAGATGACAGCTTGGAAACTGGAGGTCTTTCTTCAGCAACTAGAAGAGTAAGACCTTCTTCCCGGCTGAGAAGGAGGTGCCAGCCTAGTTCTGGGGAATTTCCCTGGGCCTGGTGTTTACACAATAGCACAAATCCCTACACTTCCTATTACGTAGCACTCTAGGTCACTTGAGCGTTGTTTAGTTCCTACGTGGAACTTAGGCCAAGTAAAAAGGAAAACAAGGAGCCTGACCAAATACTGCAAATGGTGTGAAAGAATCTACTGGATTATCCATTTTTTGATTTCCCTGGGATGGAACTAAGAACAGGACTTATTATAGTAGAAGCAGATGCTCAGCCAGAAGGAAAAGCAGAGCGAAGCCAGAGTCCTTAGATATGAAGCCCTGCCTGTAACAACGAGCAACTGCAAAACATAGTGCGGAGACAGGAGTTGCATCCGTCACTGACATTTCTTCTAGTGCTCTGACACAGCATCTGTCTTAAGTACTTGCCTTCCCAACTAGAGAAAAAGGGGAGTCTCTCTGTGCCATGCTCAATGGATACACACAGCATAAAAAGGTGTCCTCTAAACAAAGACAGATGATCTTAGAGAGATGGTGGATGGAAAGGGTGGGGGGGTGGAACAACTTTGGTTTCAGTTATCAGGGATTTATTTAAAAATAAATCTTCAGGGATATTTATGACAGAATCACTCTTCTGAATGAACTTTTTTTTTTTTCTTATTTCTTTCCATTAAAAAAACCCTGTCTTTTCCCAAATGGGATGAAAAGAAATTGTTTGCTTGTACTTTAACTACTGTGAGGCCAAGAGTGACAGATTTGGGAAAGAGAAACCTGACACCTTTTCTCTTCCACACCCACCAGAGAGGAGAAAGGAGAGAGAAGCGTGTAACAAAAAAATGTGTGGGAAAGGCGGATGTTGATCATGATGCTGCATCCGCAAGCACGGGAGGACAGAGAAATGGCATGTCAACAGCACTGCATTCCAGCAGACAGGCTCTCACTAGAAACTCCTTCCTGCCCTCTTCAAAACTGTTTCAGGACAAGACGGCTCACAATTATTCACGCATTTCTTCATTTAAAAACATCACTTCTTTATTTAAAAGGAAAAAACGACCCCCCCAACCCCTTCCAAAAAAACCCCCAATAATAATAATAATAATTATAATAATAATAATTATAATAAAAAATCCTATTAGAAACAATAAGGAAGCACTGAGAGTTTGAGTATTACACTCTTCAAGTATGCTGTTCGAATTTTTTTAAATCTGTGAATATACATATATAAAAAAACCTTAAAAGTGCGACCAAGGGCTCCTGCTTAAAGATAAGTATTTAAAGGGCTACTTCAAAATACTGTAGTACAACTGTGCAGTTACTGTGTACGGCATAACGCTTCCACTTCGTATACTTAGCAAAAGGTAACCGGCCTCACAGAAAATTATTGTACGTCATATTAGCACAAATGGCCGACCCAGGAGCTGAGCTAGGGGGAGGGATCCATGTGTTTGGTTTTTCTTCCCCCTCCTTAAGGAAAAAAACACCCTGAACCCATACATTCGGACATGGAATGTGAGCAGGCTTCACAGTAAAGATTAGCATTGCAGGTTCGCTGTGGTACCATCACACAAGGCTGTGCACTAGATTAATCTTGGCTATTTAAGCTAACCGTGTTCTCCTCTTCCTAACCAAGTTTAGTACAGTAGTTCAAACCATAATTTAAATTGCCCATTGGTGTGCTCCACATTTGTGTATTTTCACTGTATTCTTTTGTACGCTAAAGAATCTGAAGATTTGCATCCAAAGAGAACCATGCTACATAAAAATTATCCAGGATTCTCGCCAAAAAGAGTTCTTGAATAAAATCTAAAAAATACTATTGCAATGCGTCTCGCAGAGAAAAACGTTATTCTAAATGTAAACAAATTCACTCGGACACTTTAAAACTTCAGCAGCGTCGGTGCTGACTAATCTTTGCGACGCTCATCCACCAGCAAGTGCTGGGATGTGTGGGGCAATGCAGCCAATGCCTCGTGCCATCATCTGGGAGGCAGCAAGAACCGTTCCAAGTAGCTAGTGATGCCATCCCAGTGCTTCCACAGAAGAGCAATGAAAACCACTATAAATAAAGTGCTGAACGTCCTATTGCGAGTTTTCATGAGGGGGACAACGCAGTTGGCCACGGTGGAGACGAAGACTAGGAGAACAGCCATGACAGCCAGGAGGATGTTGATGAATTTACCCAGCAGGTTCCTGGCAGTGGCGTTCTCCAGCCCCTCTAACTGCACCACTTGCTGCTGTTGCTGCTGAAGCTCCATCTTGGAAATCCTGGTCTGACAGGCTTCGAGGGCCTCCTGTTGGGAAGAAGGGAACAGTCATGTTTTCAGTACTCGCAGGGCAGGCTATTACACCTCAGCAGTGTTTTGAGACTACAAGTCATCATGTGGCTGCATTCCTCAGGCCTTGTACACCTGCTGCAGGATGTGAGTCACCCAGACAGATTTCATATCCTGCGGCAGTAGGAAAGGAGCCCAGGCCAGTTCCCACGGAGTCTTGAATCTTTCACTTACTGGGAACTGTAGGTTGCAACAAAGTATGCAACAACTCTCAATTCTTGATTTCCATTGGTGCTAATGAGAGGGATGTGCGAGGGGTCAGGGCAATGTCAGTCTTCTGTCCAACTATGGAAAAGAAATGCATGTTGGGGGTGTCACGAGGATGGCCTGCTTCGCTGTATCCTGTACTGGTCACATTAGAGTGCATCATTCCTCTTCTCAAGTTGGGAATAGTTTGACACCTAGGTGTCTGACCCTGAAAGGAGAACTTACTGAGGGCCTGGGGCCTTCAACAACTGAGGGCCTTTTCCTCTCTCAGGACAGTGGAAGAACCCCTCATTTAGGCCAAAATGAAATTTGAGGTCAAGTACCTTGCCTTGCTGGGCAGACCAGAGAGCAGCCACTAGTGCAGCCACCTGGAAAAATGGATTCTGATTACAACTTTATTGTTTGATCCCTATTCTCTAGAACGTGAATTAGAAATGCCACTTCCCATTTATCCAAGTTAACCACAGCTCTCTGCTATGCAGGGAAACTCCCAGAGTGGCACTGCAGGATCGATTTGACTGGAGCATGAGAAATGCTCCAAAAATGGAAGCTGAAAAAAGGTTACTGATCAATCCCAACCTCAGTTTAACCTTTCAGCCCTGGTTCAACTAAAAGGTGTGTGCAATACAGGCACTGCAGTACACTCAAAAAGTGGCAGCCTGATGCATATCCTAGCAAGGGCCATGACACTGCCGCCCTCAAACATTTATCTAACATAATAAAGGTCATTGGTACATCTTGCATTTACCTGCCGCTACAGAAAACTCCAATCAGGCTGTGGAGGTCAAGAGAGCTTGGGGACTTTCCCATAAAGAACAATACTTGACAGCTTTAGGCAAAACCAATTAGCAGGAAACCTGAAAGGACGATAGCCTGGCCAGCCCCACAGCCCAGTCTAGAGGCATAACCAAAAGGAAAGCACCTGGCAAAAAACTCTTCAGTGAGAAGGCAAAGAGAAAGCTCTCTGACCTAAAATTCTCAGCGCGCGCTATAAATACTGCAAGTCATCTCAGCAGAACAGAGAAGCCTGCTTAAACTAACACAACAAGGATTTAAAATAGATTATGGGTCTGTTCCTAACTGGGCCTTCATAAGGTTTAGTCAAATCCCAGGTATTTTTACAGATCTGTCTCTGTAAAAACCCCTCCAACTCTTCAAATCCCTGCTTTCAAAGCCTATTGGATTTTAGATACTTTGCATACCGAGGGCAACTTTTCTCTTAAAAATAGCTCTTTATTTGGGCACAAACAGCAGAATGGATTGTTTCCTGCCTGGACACAGAGGATGCACAAAGCCAGCTACTGTTTTTCCATCAAAACATTTCTGTCAATTGCTCTAAAATGAGTGAGACACACACAAATCCTGCAATCAGTCTCCTGGAAATACTGCCGTAAAAGCCTCATATGCTTATGTCCCAGTCTAATAGTTCCCAACGCTTGCACAAAAGCCTATGATATAGCCACTACCAAAGATGGAAAAATGCTCCCACTTGATTTTACCCTGCAAAAACAAATCCCACTGTGGGACAGCTGACAGGCTCCTCTGAACAGACATAGACAGCTTTGCCGGTATAGCTAGCAAACACACACTGGCTTCCCTTGCCTCAGGACTGAACTAGAGAAACAACTGTAAGAACTAATGACAGATCAAGACCACTTGGAAGGTCTACACAACTATTCCGGAAAAGCAAGGGCTAATATACAAACATGGACTCAAGAAAACATTTCAGAGGCAGGGGGAACTGCTATTGCCATCCTGTCCTTTGACAAGGAGGTGACCTACTCGCTTTTTTCACCAACCTGGATGTCTCGGGCTCGCTCATAAGACTGATAGGCAATTTTCTCCTCCATGCTGGCCAGCTCCTGCTTTAGATTGAGGATCTCGTTCTGGTGGAGCTCTGTCAAATCATTCAGCTGCTCTTCAAGTCGTTCACATCTAGAAATGAGAAATGTCAAAGGAGGGGGTATGTTAATGAGAATGGGCCAGCAGAACTACATCAACAATCTCAAGGTGAATGGTCGAGGTGTTTTTCAAATCAGCATGACCAGCAGCATTAAAATGCTTTGCGTGTCCCTAGCCCTTCTGCTCAATCTCAGTAAACTAGGCCTCCTCACTGTGGGAGAGGTAATAAGCCCTACCTGTGAGATAGGAAAAGGTAGATAATTTGGGGGACATGAGCACAGAGGTGCTAAAGACCTCGTCCACAGTAACACATAGGAAATCAAGGACAGAGAGTTAGGAAGATAATTCGTATCACCTTCCTCCACCTCGTGTGCGTTAAACCACCAAGCTGAGCTCCCGCCAAGCACCAAACAACAGGTATTTTCAGTTCCACTTGAATCAGCAACAGGCAAGAAAATGATACAGTAATTAGATGACCGATCTCTCAGGCAGACAGAGAATGTGACGGTCTTGTCTAGTATTGCCTCATTATGTGGAAAGGTCACCTGGATGGAGTTTGGTTTTTTTAACCTTTACCTCTGTGAATGGTTCAGTCCAATTCACAAAATTACCATGTTCTGTTATTTATGACAAAAGCACATTAATCATGTGCCTACAGGCTCATTTCTTTAGCTTTCTAGGGGTGAGTGGACCGCACGTGATCCTTACTTCAGGGACAAAGATTTGAAGCATAAGGATTCTTTTTAGGGTGAAGAAAAAAACCTCTTATTTTATTAACAGTGCTTCAGGTAACTGCTCAGTGCTAATTCTATAAAGTCATTTTAACATTGTCAAATATGTCTCCACACAGCTTCTTCATCCAAGGATCTCCAAGTGCTTTTACAAGCAATGAGGTTTCAACACCCCCTCAAAACTGGTTAAATATTTATACAGTTTGTTAGCCTCTCTGTACTTCAGTTTACTTAAGAGACTAGTCCAAGTGTCTAGATATAGTAAATTAGGCACTGTCTAGATTAAAGGATCCTCCTGTTTGTTCAGCTACAAGTGGTAGCTTTGGTGGGTACCCGAGCGCAGACCCGGCTACTGCTGCTGTTGGCGTTTCACCACCACGTTATCTAACCTTATTCAAAACCAATCTTAAAGAACATGGCAAAAATGTCAGTGACCTTTTTCAGTTAGGCTCTCACCATTTGTACCAACAATGCTAACAAACCACTGAAAAATCTGGAGGGAAAAACTAAAACCAAGACTCATCTTGTTTTAAGTCCAATTCTTCTCTGGTTCCATAGAAATAAATGTACAGGAAACAATCCTCAACTATTAGCCTTCATTTGAACAGCTAATGTTTAAATAGACACAAGACAAAGTACAAATCCTATATTTTTCTTGCAGAGTTACTTGATGTTTTCCAAGCGACTGGCTGACAATCTTAGTTCCTAGACCTGAGCTTTCTTTAATGTGCATTTTGTTTTCATTGAAAAAAAATAAGAGAATGAATATTTACTACAGAGCAGCGCTTTACTTGTCCATTCTTTGATGATTGTTTCAGCTATGAACTACAAAAGAGGTGGCATGTCAGACTGTGAAACAGCAGCAATCAACTTGGCCATCCAGTTGCGTTGAAAAAGGACATCACTAACTGATGCTGTTCATTCCCAAAACTTCCAAAGCATCTCTGCAATTAAGACAGAGTGTGGGATGCAGCTAAGGGCAAAAAAACCCAACCCAAACCAAAAAAAAACAGACTCCATGTGTCAGCACTAGGAAATCAAACTATGTGATGGCCGACCAGCTATTTAATATAGCCATTTGTTATCCTACTTCCCCCTCCAGATCCCGGATTCAAAAAGATTCTTAATAAAAACCTGCCAGCAACCAAAGCACAGTTCAGAACTAAACCTACAAAAAGTGCTACTCGCAGCATAAAGATTAGAGGGAAAACAGTCAATATGTTACATACATACATACATACATACATGTCAATACATTTCAAATCTAACTTTTCCAAGAATTTATTATTACACCCAAGGGACTTGCATGTTCATGAAAATAGCGTGATTATGTCTTTATCCCTATCCCCACAGTCTCCATAATACAGCAGCTGCCAAGAAGCTTGAATCCTGTTCTGTTACAGCAAAAAACGGATTTGGATAACTTCAGTACATACTTCAATCTACAGGAAACATAAGGACACTCTTCAAATCTGCAAATTAAAGAATTTGGGCATAACACAGATTAGAGCAAGGAAGCTGGCACAGTGCCTCCCAGGGCCAGGAATGCTGGCTAGGGCTGCTGGTTTATTCCACAGTCACCAATAACTTCACCCCACTTGCCTGGCCACAAAGGCTGCTTGCCCCATTACATCAGCCAGCCAGCCACAGCTTGTGCAGACTGACTTGAGCCCATACCACAACTCAACATTTGTCAGTACAGAGAGATTTCCTATTTACTTTTGGGTATTAAGTTTAGTTTGTCTTCTTTTTACTCTTTATTTTAACATCTATGAGTTCAAAGAATTAAAGAGATTGGAGGGTTTTTTGGTCTATCATATTTGAGGAGATGAAAAGTTGGTTTTGTGATAAAGTACAGGATTGGAAGGCAGGTTTTTGAGGAAAAAAGTGGGACAGTTTAGATTAGGCACGATTACCACAGCAAATGACATCAAAACAGAAAAGATAAAACCTCTGTAAAGAGAGGCCAGTGCTATGCACACACACACCACATGTGAGAGAGTGACACCACACATACAGCCACCTGTGTAATGCGGCCACGTGATAATCTGCATTCACCGGGCACCTGTAAGTGTTTCACCTGCTCACAACCAGCTCTGTTTGGGCTATTTAACATTCCTAACCTCTGAGCAGATCCTGACAGCTGGCATGCCTTTTACCTGCTGAGCATAAAATGTCCCGTTCCCCCACCCCCGTTCAAATGTGCATGGTCCCCTCCAAATTAAACAGGTTGAAATTGAGAGGAACTGTAGGATGAGATGTTTTCAGTAATGGAGGACTGACCAACCCAGCCCAGGTAGGAATAACATCCCATGACACCAAGGATGGACATTACCCTCTCTTTTAGTGGGTGCAATTCAGGTGTCCAGTCCTGGCAAGTTCTGCGATAAAGAACTTCAAACAACAATGCCATCACGTTTTCTAAACAAATTTGGGATTTCTAGAGTGCATGTGTTATATATTTGTTTCCCATTCCTTCTGAGGTCTGTTTAACTGGGGTAACAGTGCACAGCAACCTTGCAGCGGGACATGGAAAGAAACAGTGTCATTTTTAAGATGCCGATGTATTTTTAAACTAATACCTGCAAAATGTAAGCCCAACACCGAACACATAATAGCAGGGATGTTATCAGACATTTTATCAGCACTGAATGCCTTGCCCAGTCGGGCTGAATCAGCCCTTCCAAACTGATGCTGACAGATCTTTAAGCACACTGTGAAGCAAGCGGTAAATCTACCTTTCCACATGCACCTCTTGACAGGTATCTCATTTTTCACTGTACCCTTATCATAACTTGTTCACATAGTTCTTTTCACTTCATTGTCATCCAAGTACATTTCTTCTGCTAACTGGCTGCTTTCAACAGAAGAATGGCAGCTAAAAGCAACAAGATTTGCAATGTGTCAAAAGACATACCTTCATGGTACACAGAGGCGCACGGTGCTGCTCCAAAGACAGCATGTCCTGCTTTCTGTCCCGACACGTACTTTCAGCTCCAAGCAAAAGTGTCCACACCTGGGCATGAACATTTTAGTACCTGCTTGCCAGGGGATGATGATTTTTAAATGATGATGAGGTTTTTATTGCCCTGAACTCACTTATGCCACATGACACACCACTGAAAATCTGTCCTGACAGTTCTCTGCTTCAAAGGGTAACTGAGCAAGCAGTATTTTAAATAAAAAGGGTGCAATTAAAACAAGGTCCCATCCAAATATAACCACTAACTATCTGGATAAATTAAAGGTGTCAGGTGGTAGAGTTTTGCCCGATGGATCCCTTGCAACTCATCCTGTGAGATCTGACTACACTTTCCAATAATGTTGGTTTAAAAAGAAGCAACAAAAAAAAGGCAAGCCTCAAATTGGATCCATTCCAAACCTGTGAGCTCATACTTTCACTGTGTGAAAGCAGGTTTCTAATTGGACAAGAAATGTGAAAATACTCAGTGGGAACTTTATTTTGGTTTCTGGACAGCACAGAAAGTCCCTGCTGCTATCAGTAAGCAGCTGCCACCTTTCAAAGGGTGAGATAAGCAACAGGCTATTTTGGAGTTTGTTCCAAATTGGGAAAAAAAATACACAAAGACCGCAAAAACCCGAGACTAGGATCTTCCTTTCTCCGTGATTCAGCTCCAGGAGGAGTGGTTAAACTGTCTGGGGCCATATCAGCTAGCCAATGGGCAGGTAGCCTCTTGTACAGCCTTGGCACTGTGTCACTAGGACAGCTGGAACAACCTGCAGTGCAGGGGAGGGGGAAGGGAGGCAGATGCATGAAGAACTGGAGTGACTGCACTGGCAACTCCCCCAGAGCTACTTCGTACAAGAGAAGCCATGCTGAGTGATAGTCAAGAGCTGTATGGAGGGAGGGAACCAGGCAGGTCATGGAAAGCCCACAGGGTAGGCAACGGCGGGGAGACAGAAATGAAGTTGATGCAAAGCAGAGGCTCTGCACATGCACAAAAGGAGAAGACTCTGGATGCACACTGCACAGATTCAGTGGGGGAAAAAATAGTTAAGGAGCTCGTTCTCCCTTAAGGTACTAGGGCTGATGTGCTCCCAGGGCAGCAGCAGGCAGGTCTCACACTGCACGTTAGAACAGCTTCACATGCTGCTGGTTTCTGAAGGATTCCTAGAAACATCCAGTTCTGTCTAACATGAATCCCTGGCCTGATGAATCAAACCACAATCTCTTGGTTTCTCTCTTCCCCGAGAAACAGTTTTTCCGTAAGAGAAATACGGATAAGAATAGGCTAGCAGTTCTGTATCCCAGCACTGATTTCTTCTCTGTTCCTGGGCAAATTACTAAGATAGCTGTTTCAGTTTTCTCATCTTACAGGGACACTTGCTCTATCTCCAATGCATTTGAAAAAAAATCGACCAAATGATATCTTCAGTAATCAGAAATACTGCAAGCTAGTCCTGCTTTGCCATGAGTTAGTCCAAGGTCCTTGCAGATGATCAGATACTGCCATGTGCAGTTAACTGGTCATTTCTGAGGGGCTGTCCACATGTGGACGCTCAGCAAAATTTATCTGAACCAGGTACAAGTTATAATGGGAGTAGGCTAAACTAGGTAGAGCCATTTTCATTCTGAATGAGTGTGTCCACAAAAGGGGTTTGACTAATCCACCTTGAATTCACATCTTTATTTCATTTGGGGTGACCTTCCCAAGTCTTCTTGCTACCTTATTTTCTCCAGTCACTCTCAGATCCATGCATACTTAAAAACCAAAAGATGAGTCTTCTCAAAAGTTGGTTTCCTAAGCTGATTTTGGAGTATACCTTGTGCCCACTGCCCCACTGGAAGGTAAAAAGGTTTTTACCCTCTCTGTGAGGTTCATTAAACTGAATAAACTTTGAACTTTGTTAAACAATTTCAAAACAATGCAACGATCCCCTGGGGTTTCTAATGATGTATGTCAGCCTGTCATTTTGGCAGTGTTATAGTGTGTATGTGGTTCCATAACAGATGACAAATGAGAAGCCGAAGCAGTAACAAACAAGCAGACCCTCTCTCCAAGGTGGAACAGAAATCAGAGTCCACAACCCTGGTAAGGGACTGAGGTGAAAAGCACGTTGCTGGGCTGAGCTCTGGTGTCACTTTAAAGGCCTGATCACCCCAAAACAGGACTAGAAACTGACCCTAGCCTGGCTTGGGGATGCCAGGTTTGCAGACGCACCAAGCTCACCGTCTTTCACCAGATCACAGTAGCCCAAACCCTTCAGAACTCTTCCTGGACTGTAGCACCAACTTCTCTTGGTGAGCTGAGCACAGCAAGGGCTGCACTATACACCACAACCCCTGTGCCCTGCTGTGGAGCACAGCATGGCCAAGCCCAGGTCGCTCTGGACACCCTGACCCAAGTGTTGCTGAACATGGCGCACAGCCCCATAAACAATGCCTGCCTGCTGTCCTCCTACTCCACTCCCTCGTATTTCAAGAGGGAGGGCGCAGTTCCTGAATCCCATCGGGTTTGGGCAGTGGTGCCTGGATGGCTAGTAAGGACTGGCCTATACACAGCCACAAAAAAGGCTGGTGGGGATTAGTACAGGCTTCCCTATTTGATGGGAGGGCAAACTGTTCAGATGGAGAGAGAGGCTCTGGTAGGGGCAGCCTACCACAGATATAATGCATCCTAGATGGAGGAGTACAGGTTCGTTGTCTCTGTACCCCTGGGACTGGCTGGGGAAGGTGCTGCAAAAGAAATATCTATACACTATACACTAAAAGTATATGGAGCTCTGCTCTGATCCCCTCTGTCCCCCCTGCTGACAGCTTCTTTGTGGAGCTGAAGGCTCTAAGAGATGAGGAACTGCTGCCATTGAAGCAACTCCACCTTCCTGCTGCTTTCTGCCATGTGAGGAACGTTGGCTAGGTCAATACAGGCAAACTCTGTTTCCACAGCCATGTTCCTCCTGTGGCAGGTGTGCTGATGTAGCATGGAGTGGCTGCTAAGATTTGAGCTTCCTCTGTCACTGTGGAGCTGACAAGGGCTAAGACTTCTGGCCTTGGACTATACTGGCAGAGGACATCTTCAGGGAGAGCCCCTGGACATGTTGGGAGAAGGGCTAGATACTAAAGGGAGATGAGTCAGGTCTCTGCTCCCCACTTTTCTAGCCAGAAGCAGGTCTAGGCCAGCATGGACAGAGGGAGATGAATCAGGGCAGAGCCTGCATGTGCTCT
>NW_005842097.1:466242-468203 GCF_000455745.1 Alligator sinensis | reverse complement strand
CCCTACCTGGAAGAACAGGAGTACTGTGATGACAGCTGAGGGGGGGCATTCCTTACCATGAGGTCTCAAAACCTTCTCTAGTTAACTTCTTACCTGAGAATCGCAGCTCCAAGGCCAGGCCCTTCTTTGCTACTCCCTTCTTGTTCTGAAAGGGGGTGAACAGTGAAGTGGCAGAGGACACCAGTTAAAGTTGTGTTACAAGGTCTGAGAAGACTAAGGAGTTTCACACATGAATTAAAAGTTATGGTCCATAGTCTGCAGAATCTTTCGAGATTTGCATTGCTCTGACTTGGAGCAGTTAATATGGGGGCTAATGAATGACATGCTTACCTGTACCGTTCTTCCTGCAGAGTCTGCATTATTAACGAATAATCCCGCTGATAGTGAACCTTAAGGCTCTCAAAGGATTCTTCCAGTCTTGCCTGTGTGTCTCGGATGTCTTGAATCTCATGTAGTATTGCATCAAACCCTGAGCTCTGCATATCCAGAGTATTTGTTTTGGAGCTGGAAGCTCCCACCGGGCCTCCTGTGGTGCTGTTGGCTCCCACAGAGCCTGATGTGGCACTGGAGCAGTCCTCTTCACTGCCGTATTTTGGGCTTGACTGAAAGTTCTGAATACCCAGAGTCTTCCCATCCTCCTGCCCTTCTTCCAGGGAGTCCTTCAGATTAGCAATATTGTCTGCACTCCCAAACTTGTTCCTTATCAGGGAGGCAATCTCCCGAGGTTTGGATACCACAGCTCCTGCTGCCGAATGTGTTGCTTGGGAGAAACTGGAAAGCCCACCTTTAACACTGTCCACTACCCCTTCACTAAAACCAGTAACCTTAGCTCCCACATCCTTCAAGCCCTGATGCATATCCCTGAAGACATCCTTTGGCTGCCGCGGGATGCCATTCTGCTCGATTTCCCGGAGCTTCCGGTGGTAGTGTTCTAGTTTCTTCTGCAGCTGCAGGATGGTCTGAGCTGATTTCTGGTTCTTCTTCTCAAACACCTGCTTGATGCGGGCGCTCTGCTGCTTGTCAGCGTTGTTAGCTAGCTTCAGGTACTCCGCCACGTTATCATCCCGGGCAGTCTGCTCAATTTTGATCTGCTCTGTCAGCTTCAGTATTTTCTGCTGTAGGTGAGTGATAGCCACCTTTGTCCGCTGAGGATCTAGGGTCCCGTCCACAGAGTCAGCATTGATGCTGCCATCAGTGCTTGAGGCCACTGCGCTGGAGGTCTGTGCTAGGCTGCTCACTTCTAGCCGCTCAATCTACGCAAAAGGAGAGAAAATATGAAGGTTACGCCCTTGCTTTGGCAATCTAGAAAGCTGTCCAGGTCATTGGGGGGAAATGGACATAAAATCTGCAACATAATCTGCTACCTTGATTTTTAAAGTCAGCCTTTTCCATCACATCCCCTGTGTCTTACTCTTATTACTCTTGCATTTCCAAACTTCCATGAGGCATTTGAGAGCCCATATACATTTTATGAGCATCTAGAAAGATGAGGGTCAAAAGCCGCTTTAGCCGATTGGGCTAAAACTTATGCAGCCTTCAGACCAACTGCTTAGGAGGCTGAGGGAAGCCTGGTCTGTAGTATGTAATGCATTAAGGCTAGGGGACAAATGAAAGAAATGAGAACAGAAAACCCTCAAACTATCTGTTTTAAGTGTAATACAGCAGACAACCCAAGTCCTACACCATAAGTTAGTATTTGTGGCAATAAATGTAAATGACACTGAAACACACCAGAGAACAAGACATACAACCTGCTAAGCTAGGTCACACACAGCATATGGCCCCTTCTTTTCCTTTGCTCCAAAGCCTGCAAAGTCGGCTGTTATAACAATATAATACTTAAACCACAGACTCTCTTTCGGCAAAGGGGAAACAGGCAACAGCCTCAAGTCAGCGTCAGAAAATTCAGCTTAAGTTGGGACACCCCCCCCCCCCAAAACCAAAAACCCCAACGCCCCTTA
>NW_005842097.1:437029-466211 GCF_000455745.1 Alligator sinensis | reverse complement strand
GCTGAACATAAACAGTATGGGATGAGGAGCTCAAAGCCTGGTTTCCATTCTGAGCATGGAAGGAAAGCTGTTCTTTCAGCTGCTACTGCAGTTGCTTGGGGGATGCTTTCTGATCTAAATTGGGACCTGCTACATTTTATCCTGCCAAGGACTACTATGGTTGGCTGCTGAGCATATACTGAAGTAATGTGAGATGCAACAATCAGGATCAGACTGTTTGAGGTCTGAGGAAAGCACGCTGGCAGCTACAGGACAGAACTGAGAAAAAAATGAGCAGGTGAAGGATTCTTTTCTTAGGTGGTGAAGAGGATACAACTCCTTTTTCAGGACCAAGAGCAATATATGAACTGGCTGCCACGCACTTTCTAACCTTAACCAAGACACCAACATATTTGCCTTGGTGGAGAGGAGGGGGAAACCCACACCAAACAAAAATGCCTCAACAATGAAGAAAAATAAAAAACTCAACTATACAGTGCGTGTGTGGAGTTTCCCTGCCTCCATCCTGGTGACCATTTCCCAATGCCTTTTAATGCTAGGATACCCATGCAAGCAGAGAACACCAACCCACCTGGCTGTTCAAAACTTTGGAAACAAAGAAACTTCATTGCTAACAAAAGTTCTTGGTGGCCAACAGATGTACCTCTAATCCAAAAATGTTCTCTACAAGAACTGGAGATGAAAGGTAGGTATACATTTACATAGCAACCTTAAAATCTCCTATGGGGTGCATGTAATAGCTCTGAACACAAGTACTGTTCGAGGCAGGGACTACCCAGCTTCTGAACCTATAGGTTTCCTTTGATACTTTTGAACATGGGGACTGTAACCCCCCACCTCCCCAGCTGGTTTTTGCAGGACTGAATCTACAGAAACAGACAGAAACCTCCCCTCCAGGGAGGAACAGAAAATTCATTCATGTTGCAGACTTGCAGCTGATTTGCAAAGCAGGACACGAGTGATATAGAAATGATAAAGAGTGAAACAAGCTTCTTACCAACGTGGAGAATGCACAGCTATTGCAGTTTAACAGCCTAGAGGATTTCTGCACTCCACAATCATCTGCCCCCATGAAGGTTAAAAAAAAGTTCTCCCTCTTCTGTAGCATACCTTGGCTTTTCTGAAGTGTAACAGTTTTTCCCAGTGCATGGCTTCCACAAAGAGGAGTTAACATGCCTACACGAACCCTGCTCTCTCTCATCCGACTCCAGCATAACTACCCAACTCTCTGGAAGAAGGTAGCTCAGTACCTGAAACCATGAATCACTAATTACTCAGTCGCTCCTCCCCAAAGGGGGGTGGCTCTATCCTTTATCAGGGGAAGGGATGTGAGAAACAGCAAGGTGACATCATCAGAAGCTGGAAAAAAAATTTTTTAAAGGGACAGCTCCTATGCAACTGCGAACATTAAGGCAAGCCTGTGGCATGGGGGCAGAATCTGAAAGCATGAGCTTCAGTCCTACCTATAGGGCCTGGTTACAGCCTTACAGAAGAAGAGCATTCCCACTTCCCATGTATGGTCCTGGGCTAAGGTGCATGAAGCAGAAACTGCTAGAGGGAGATAAAGAGATGCAGACATGTTTTAAATCTCTGCCAGTAATGCTCCTTCCATGCACCTTTGTGCTGTACAGGCAAGAGATGCAGGAGTCACAGCTGTACTGAAGAAACTGCCCGATTCTGCCGCGAGCTGGAATGAACATACTCGGGCTGCCAGGAAGGCTGCAGAACGGTTTATTCCTGCCCTGACTGCACAGGACATCAGCATTGAGAACAAGCTGGTCCCAGAACAGAAAGCATACTTAACTGACTCAGGGCTTCTGTTTCACAGCTTCCCTGGCAGGAAATTTGCTTTATAAGGTGCAGTACACACTCTAGGAAATGCTAATGAATGAATGGGAGGGTGACTTGGAACCTCGACTTTCCAGATGCAGCTTTTTCCTGCGTAACATTCAGTTCATTTCCTCCGTCCCGGGGAAGGAACACTGGGGCTCACTTTCAAACAATGCAGCTTTTAAGAACTCTCTTCAGTGGTGCAGTTTTCTTCCTTAGAAGTCCCCGGGGCCGTGTATTTCAGGAACCTGGTTACTAGGCCTGCTCTTCCTCATTTACTCACTGCCACCTTGGTGCCAGAGAAGCTTTTCTTCTTCCCTGCTCTCACTGCATCAGCTGGTCTACCTTGAGGTTTTATTGACGACTTAATTATTTCTCTTAACATTTCCACACAACTAGGAGGGATGGAAAAATATAATCAGAAAAAACAAACTAAGGCAGGACTGTATTTTACACGAGTTAATTCCTCCTGCAGTTGCCATCATTAAAACAGCATTCCTGATTTAGCCTGTCAGTCATTCTTTGGCATTCATTCATTAATAACCAATAATGAACCCTTGTTAAATGTTCTGCAGATTAAACTGCTACATAACAATTACAAAAAAAAAAAAAGTCAGCAGACTTGTCTTGTGACTAGATAGACAGCCCTTGGCCTCTGTCTCGGTTTGCTCACCCTTGAGCTACTTTGAACATAGACATGTAGGCATCTTACTACAGCTCCAGACATGAGCTTGACCCTCGCTCTAATTCCAAAGGCTGCTCCCAGTCCATCTACATGTGGAGGGGTCAGAGGCAGCTAAACGTGATTTTAGATCCATTGCTCCCTTGTGCACTGCTGGCCATGGAAAGTCCCACAACTCAGCCAAGCTGGCCTTGTGGTCAGCAGCCCTTTGATCTGGTTCTTCTACCAACTCTTCCAGCCAAGTGTTCCCTTCCCCAGCCTTCCACCATAGAACAAGACACAGCAGATAAAGTGGCGTGACAGGTCACTGCCCTATTCACATTTTGATAAGAGCCAATGCTAACAAACCACTGCTGTGAGGAAGGTCACAGCACTGTTTATTCTTGCATTTGTCCTAGAGGACATCAGACTAAAACATGTTAGAGACAGAGCAAAACACAAGGGAAAACATGGAACCTAAACAGTTCTCTCCCATCCCTTCATGCCCTGCACTTGTATAACTCAAGGACGGAACGTGTGCATTTTAAAATCACCTCAGCTCTTTCTTTGTTGTTGATTTTTTTCTATGCGTTTTGGAAACAAAACATCCGATTTTGTTTCCAGACCATTTTCTGCTGTGTTTTTCTGCACAGTGTTGCTGTGTTTCGTGTGCAGATTCCAAGGGGGTATGTTTATAGAAGCTGCTGCTACCTTAATCTAAACATTTTTAAGTGAAACATTTCTATTGGATTGAGGCTGTATGAAACTAGCCAGTGACCCTTTAAAGCACTATGAAAATGGGCCGATTCATGCCCAGCACTGCTAACAAATACATTATAATGGTGTCTGTTCTTTTCTCCCAAGAACCAGCCTATTGTTAGACCTAAACACTGGATAGCACCCTGGGCTAAGCTTATTTAAATAAGGATTTTCATCCAATTTACAGCTTGTTCTCTAAGCACAGAAAACATTTCCACATTTGTCAGAAGGATATATACTGTCAAGCACAGAAGGCTGCCACAGTGAAGCTTCAGTGTTGGATCCCCTACCCTGTGTACCACACCTAAGACAATACAATATACAAAGAGATGATTACAATAGATGCCCTCTGTTAGATAGGCAGCACTCCCCTGGGCATCATCACACAGGTTGGTGTTAAACTAGGCCAACATGTTCACTGGCTGGTAACCTGGTACTGCATTGCTCTGCTTGCTAGCATGTAAAAAGAATATGGTTTGGCATTTGGAAGCAAAACAGTTGCATCTAGTTTTATTAGCTGGTTCTTCAGTCTGGGGTGACTGCAGAGCGTTCGCCAGTGGCTGAAGTACCCTTAGTCATCACAAACACTCAATACACCTGATGGAAAGATGGAAAGAGTTAGCATTCACGCATTTGCTGACCAAGGTACAGGATACCAGTGCTAACAACAGAGGACATTCAAATGCCAAGATGGACTGACATGTATTTTGACAAGAGTAGTATGTAATTACATTTCCCTATTTAGAATTGGTGGCTTTCGACAATCTTTTCTTAGGACTGTAACAGATTACTTCATCGAGCCTAAAAGCGAGCAATGACCCTGTCTGCGGGATGACTGACCAAGGGACCATCAGCCCAGCCCATCACATGGGCTTAACAGCTTAGCTCCCTGTTAATACAGATCGGGACGTGCAATTGAGATACATGATTCAGTTTCCGACTTCTCTGACTTGACATCATCCTTAAAGCAGCACTAGTGTATACTCCTGTTTACCCAGCATGTCAACCTGATCTTATCACTCCTCTCAATTGCCTTACAAAGCAGTTTGGCTGCTTCAGTGAGAGGAGTCTTATCTGTTCATGAAGATTTACAGCTATTGATGGTTAAAGCTTGATACAACCTTTAATACCAGCTTCTCTCCAAGCTGAGGTTTCTTGTAACCAAAATGGCAATGTGCACATGTCAATGCAACATAGATGTTATTACCAAAAAATGCCACCAATTCTTGGTTTGTTGCAAGTGGGACCCACTAGAGTCCTGTAAATCATTCCAATCCCACCGACCCCCTCCCTCACACCCAAGTTGGGCTTTCTTTGTGGAAGAGCAGTCTTTACATAATAAAAATGGAGAGATGGGCTGCTCCTTCTTCACCAGAGAGAAAAGCACTCCCAGGACTCTGAGGCTGTACCCACATGGAAATAAACTATGCCAGGATAGCTATAATACACAGGTACCTGGCATGGATACTACCCCAGAATAAAAAGGACTTTGTTTGCAGAATGCCACTCTGGAACAACTCTTTCAAGACAGTTTATTTCTGTCAAATTCCCCATGGAGACAAGACCTAGGAGACTCTCATCAAAATCTGTGCAATCAGAAAGTCTTATGGACAGACTACTGGTTTAGGATCACTGAAGATCTTGCCTGGTTAGGTAAGATGGATGTTGATGGGTGAAATAGGATGAGCACATTGAAAGCAATGTGCTAAGAGGAGCCAATGTTCCAGTGCTCAGGTAGCTTTTGAAATCAATTTCTCCAAACATGTTAAATAAACCAGTCCAGATGGAGACAAGTTGTACATTGTTTTGTAGTCCCTTTATTTCCTAGTAGGGGAAATCATCCCCTGGCTGCCTTCACAAATGAAAATACTTGACCTATTCAAGTGCCTGGGATTGCTCCCCAACGAAAGCTTTCCCTTCAGATCTACTTTACACCACAAAGTTTACGAATAATCTTCTCCACCCCGGTCTTCCTACAGATTATGTATGCACAGGTGCTAATTTACTGTGTGGTACAACTTCTCTGAAGACCTCTGTGGCAACATCTCACACGCATAAAAAGCACCTGCCTGCTCATTAAAAAACAAGACTGTTTGCTTCCAAGTAGGACGGTCGGCTTAAGCATGTAGCAGCAGAACTCGGGACACGTCTGGTTTTGAGGAGCTGTTTGTTTCAGCTTTCCCTCCCTCCTCCCCACTCAGGGTTATATATCTATACAGATATAGCAAGGTGAGAAAGGATCTGGCTATTGCAAGGGGAAGGATGACTCCTGGAGCAGCCCTGCGAAGGGGCAGAGAGAGATGTGAAGCAGATCGGACTAATCATACGCCCCAGTGATTAAGATCACTCCATAAATGGCAAGCATCCATGAAAACTAAACAGTGAAGATAGGAAACAGTGTAAGGGGGGATGGGATAGAATGCAAACAATACACCCAAACCAGCTCACAATACAAGTCATAAGTCTTGAATTTCCTGCTAAGAAACCCCCTTTCATAACTGATTCATTAGCGTGCAACTATGAGAGATGCACAGTAGGTGAAGAAACAGAAACCAGTTCTCTCCTGGGAATGAGTGATAGACAGATACTAGGAGGCTATATATCAAAATTCCCAGTAGCTAAGGGCTAGTAGTTTCACAAGGGAGCAGACAGACAGTCTGTGTTAGTGCCTCAGAGCATACAGGAATGACAGAGACTTGTGGTCTCCAATGCCAGCTATAAGATAGTTAGCTCATTTGTAAAGTGAGATATGTAATTATCACCTTCAGGGGGACAATAATTGCAGGGTAGAGAAAAACCCATCTTTCCTGTTTGACTGAAATTAGCAATTTAAAAAAAAAAACGATTGTCTGCAGCTGCCCCCTTCCCTTCAGCCTGCAATCTCCGCAAATCCCAAAAGCAAAAGGAGGCTTGGGTCAGACCAGTAATAGTTCAGCAGACACTACAGCACTTTTCCTTCTGAATTAACAGTTAACTGTGGCCTCACTGTGCTGTTCCCAGCACCTGGAGTTGCAGACCTCCAGACAGGATGTACAAGTGAGGTCCCCACCACTTAAGAGGTGCTCAGGCAGCAAAATGCAGCAGTTAGAGCAGTTAACCAAATCTTCAGTGGTTCACAAACCAGCTAGTCCATTTTCTACATGCAAGCAGGAACTCAGGTGTCCCCACAGAAGAGAAACGTATGGAAATAGGCTCTCATCCCTCCTCCCCCCCTCTCATTTGAATTAGCTTTTCATAAAACTGACAAAGGGGACAGACATGTAACAATTCCTACTTATCTGGGATAACCATGCACTCTGCCGTCCCCATATAGTACTAAAAATAATGGGATATCTGATACAGGGCACTGAAACTAACATTACTCAGACACTACTTCAGATAGTTATATACACCGAGGTCTTCTGTCATTGTTTTAAAGCATCTTGGACAAGGAAGTGGCTACAACTGAATTTTGGTAACACCGCATTAGGTACTGTAAAAAGAATGCTCTCTCTGGACAGGACCTGATCAGAAGGTCAGGGCAGCACATAGTATCCATGTGTTTTTGGCTGTGCCAGATATTAAAAGATCAGAATCAGCTGACTGAGGTAATTACCATTACCATCATCTACCATCCTTCCTCTTGGATTGTGATCTGGCCTGCATTCTGCATGAATCACTCTACCATGCTCCACACTGAACTACAAATGATTCCAGTTCCTGTAGCTGTAAAAAAAGGCAGAAGCAAGGCAAAGGAGATTGTTTAGCCGGTGGTTTGCTCTATGTGCTAATTGCTGGTTGCAACATAACTGTTCCAAATGGAGCCTCTCCCAAGTACCTTTCTGTTGGGATGGTTAAAAACAGGATGCTGTTAGGAGGTAGCACTGCACTTTCAAACATGCCACACAAATTATTTAAAATAGAGTGCTCTGAAATTAATGCACTTGTTTCCATTCCTGTATACTTTAACATCAAACATTTCTTACTTTGATGAGCAAAGGTACCTTCAAAACAGTAAGTTTCATATCGGAGTACTGACACAACGTAGCTGATGAAAAACAGAGGCACCCAAAGTCTGCCGCAGAGTGCCACAGGATGGCACTGATCTCTGGTAATGTCACAGTTCCCTTTGATTCATTAATTTATCAACACTTTCGAGCTTTTCTGCCAGAGGGGCAGTTTTTCAGACCAGGTGTAAAGCTTTCCATTTACCAAATGGTCTCAACACTTGTGAGAACAGAGGAGATAACCTCAACCCCCTTGTGCCAAACCCAGTGAGGGTAATGATGACACTGTTGTCTTTCATTTGCTCCTGTATTTGCCTTGCTCCCCTTTCATTCCACATTCTTCCAGGGCCCCATCTCTGCATGGGGGTCACTTCTGTGCTCTCCTTGCACTGTGCACACATACTTGATCATCCAAGCACAGTATGCACAAGTGCTTGGAAATTCTTTTGACCCAGTAGGATACAGGTAAACATCAAAGAATTACTGGGCAACTTTAATACCCACAATGAAATACTCTGGCCAACAGAAGGAACGGTATGAAACTTTGAGAAAGTTCTTTTCTTGGCAGAAGATTTAGGTCAGGAGTAAGGTGGGACTGACTCTGCAGACAAGTGCAGGTACATTTTTTACATTAGCCACATGTTAGAGTCAAAGATAAATATCAAGCCTTGTGGTAGAGGCTCTCAAATCAGTCTGCAGACTGCTTGTGGGCTAAAGAGAGCTGGATCGTCACAAGGTGCTGCCAATGCCAAACTGACCTGAAAAGAAATAGCTAAAAAATGCTTCTTTACACAGGCAACTGCTGTAGATGACACAATCACAAGCTGTAGCAAAGGTGATCCA
Source organism: Alligator sinensis (assembly GCF_000455745.1). Classification (NCBI taxonomy): domain Eukaryota; kingdom Metazoa; phylum Chordata; order Crocodylia; family Alligatoridae; genus Alligator; species Alligator sinensis. The sequence continues at coordinate 458,132 of NW_005842097.1, read as the reverse complement.
AGAGATGGAAGGGAAGGGTGTGCCACCCCTCTCCTGTTACCAACAACAGCAAAGTTTGAAAGCCATTGTTCTTTGCAAACCTTTGTTAAGTTTAGCTCTGGGAGACTGGCACAGAAACAACAAACTAAAGCAAAAGTTTACAACAGACTTTAATCCATCAGGAAGCCTTGGACACACACACCAAAGCTCATGCATTGAAATGTGTGGCACATGTCCATCCTAGCTGACTTCAGATTGCTCATTTAACGGGATCCTTCTCTTCAGCCCCCTCTTCCACTCCACAGAGAAGGAATGCGTGTTTCCTCAAAGGTCTTACTATAACATGAGTAGATCCGGCCGGTATTATTAGCCTAAAACTGTATTTTTATACTCCAATCCTGCTGAGAAAGAGCTGCAAATTGCCTGCAAGGGGCACAATAGCTCACCTTCCAATGATCTGAAAAATTCTCTGGCTACCTCAGTATTCATACAGCAGCTCACGGACAGACAGGGTGAACTATACCTGTTGCAGACTTATCTATGAACCAGACATTACATTTAGTGATTGCAAAGCTGGTCAGAGAGGTGGCTGTTTTTAGATATAATAATATATTAATTTTAGCCCCAGAACTTAATATATTTCAGGCATGAACACACAATATAGTAGGTTTTAATGTAGAAACCAAGGTTTTAATGTAAACAATTTTTTGTATTATCTGAAGTAGCCAGCATTGCCAGCTTTGGTAATGTAAAAAGCTATTGAAGACCCACATATTAGTTCACTATTTTTAATGCTTTTTAATACTATTAATCTGCCCAGAGTATCTATTCAGATAAATGAACATTTGGCCCTTCAGCTCTGGACCATGCACCTTTTCATTTGTCCACTGCAAATTTACAAATTCCTTTAAAAAAAAAAAAAGAACAAAAAAACCTGAGATGATTTTGAAACACCCATCCTTATCATTAAATTCTCTAGACACTTTCAGAATAGGCCCTACAGGACAGACAGAAGAACTAGATGTCAATGAGAAAGTTTGTGTTAATGTGCGAGTCTGGATCAATCTGAAACAGGTTGCAGTCCAAGATGACTAAAGTGAGATATTCCCCAAGATCCCTGAATATTACATGGTTCTCCAAATAAGACAGAGCTAGTTAGCTGTGCTAGTCTGAAGTCTGGCAGATGGCAGGGTAGAGATACATCTTACAGACAGAGCCAGCCTTAGGGAAAGGCTGGGTGAACTTGTATTTTGGCACCCCCCTTTGGTGTCCTTCTCCCTCTATCCCTCCCCCCCACCCCCAAGTCAGTGCCATTGCTGCAGACAGGCAGAGGTGTGGGGCACAGTCTGGTGAGGTGGTGGAGCGGCATGGTGTGCCAGGCAGTCATTGTTGCTGTCCGGCCTAGTTCCTCCTGGGCAGCGGCTGGGGGGGTGGCAGGCGAAGAGAGTGCTGCTGTAAGCACAGACTTCTTGTGTGTGTGCGGTAACCCCCCCCGGCAGCCTGGGTGGTCACCCACCCCCGAGGCTGGCTCTGCTTATAGACTAACTGAATCAGAGATTGATAGGCTTTTGTAATAACTCATTTCAGTTGCTGTCATCATTAGCATCTGACGAAATGAGGTCTTGCTCACAAAAGCTTAAGCATCTCTGATTCAGTCAGTCTATAAAGGTGTACTTCTACCCTGCCTTCTTGCATACTGTTGCCATGGGTGTGCTGTGAAACAGGTCTTCCTACTGGGTAAGTGAGTCTGCAGGCCTAAGCAGCAGCATGCCCATGCATTCTTTGTACCTATACACCCCTGCCGGTCCTAATCCATTTAGGAAGGAGTCTTCTGCAAGTCATCTTTTAATAACTGTTTTGCACAATCCTTACCACATTGCTTACATTCAAATGCTCACTGTATCCAGCTCTGTATGGTTTGGCAAGCGCTCCATCAGACACGTGCGCGGAAACACAGCCGAGCATCTCACCAAGTATGTTTAATACTGAGGCTGGTCAGTCCAGTTATAAATTGTGTGTGTAGGAAAGCTGGTCTCAATGTGGCTGCTCTCTGATCTGCCTAGCCAGTGGTTCTACATGGCAAGATGCTGCCAAAGTGACAAAAGCATTTAGCAATGAAGCAACCGGTAGGAGTCCCAGAAAGGGCTCAATCTTTGAGCATGAGCAAGGAAAAAAAGAATGCCCAAGGCTACTATTGCGGTGTAACATATTTCTTGCCTCAATCAGAAAGAATCACCAGCCACAACACAACCACCAACATGTTTCACATAGGTGCTTCCTGCAGCTTTACACAGTAAACTTTAATCTAAAAAATGCTCTGGGGTTCACTTCCAACAGATCTTACATTTTTCCCAACTCTGGCACCATCTTGCTTGGGGTCCTGAGACCAGCTGCTATCATATACCAAGCTGCTCCAAGGTAACTCAAGTGACAAGAGACTGTTGCTTTCCCCAACTCTCATTTGGTCCAGGAGCAAGGAAGTGTATAGAAAGGGCCACTGAACTCAGGGGGGGAGCCTCAAACATGTCCACATGTTCTTGTTTGAGTCGCAAAGGATTCATTTTCAGAAGTCTGTCTTTTTTTGATACAACGATCATCTAATGAGCTCTGCCTTAACCCAAATCAGACCTGTGCCCATTTTCCGAGTAATTGTAATAAACAGTTTGTGCTAAAAGGTAAACATGCCTTGAAACTGCAGGACTGATGTTTCCTGCGAATGTAGATCATAGCAGTTAGATCTACAGTTTAATGCATTACACCCCACCTTTAAAAGACATTATTATACACACAGTACAGTCACACATTTCTTCTTTGCCAGGAACCTACCCAGGAGCTTGGATACTTCTGAGGTTCCTTCCTACCCGTATCTCGCTTGTTGTTCCAGCTCCAAATGCTGTAGGGGAGTTTTGCTACCACCATGGCTAAGATCACGACAATTTAAAGAGGCAAAGATGAGGAGCTCAGTTGGTCCCAGACAATGAACAGCTCATGTATGCTCATGGTAGCCTCTTCAGCCCAAAGAAAGAGCCTGCCTATCAACCCCTCCTCCTGCTGAGCTGCCACAAGCATGCACGTGTGCCTCTGGAGACCTGAGCGGGCCAGGCTGCATTTAATGAGGCAACAAGGAGGAAGTTGTATTGAAGGGCAGGAGGCCTCCAGCAGAGTAAGGCACTTGTGTAAAAGGCTACAGTAAATATGGTATGAGTTGAAAGGCAGAATTAAGAGTGCTTCCCTTCAGTCTCCTTTGCAAGGACCACAAAGCTGGACTTGGACTCCATCTCAGGAGACACTGCTGTGAACAAACACTGTTGCTAACCTCACACAGAAATGGGTACAAGCCAAGTCTGTGCAATAGGAACATTAGAGGGAACAGATTCTGCAACTGTACTTAAGGCACCATAATCTGAATCAGACTTAAAATAATTAGGACAAGACAGACACAGATGATGGCAGAGCCCTGATTATTTCTCTCTCCAGCTCTTCTACAGATCCAGGTGCCATGTTCATCAAGAACGCAGGTATCAAACTAGGATCCTGCACATGTTCTCAGCCTTGTCAACACCCACCTAATCACTAAACATAAATAAAATGCAGGTATCAATGTTAAACTCATCTCTTTGCCTTTCTCTGCCACTTCAGCTGTTTGTCTGTACTTTCATACAAGTGTTAAAGTAGCCACAAATGCAGTGAGTCCAATGATGAGTCCACGCAGTAAGCAGGATTAGTTACATCTGCCTCAAACACTATACCAGCGTTGCTAACTGCTTAACTACAATTTCCAGACTTGATATGGGAAAGCCATACTACCTGTATCCTGTATTCACCCTCCTTAGTACCCTGGATTTACAGTAAATCTGCAAACTGCTTAAAGAGATGAAGCTGCTGTTTTGCATGCAAAACCCCTATCATAGATTTTTGGCAATTAACACAGACAGGGGAATACATCTTGCTCTAGGTGATGACTGGCTACATTGCTTTTTGAAGCCAAAGAAAACTACATATTCATTTCTGAAGGTCACTGGCTCCAGGAGAAGCCATATGCCCAAGCTCATTTCTTCACCTGGCATAAGATGATTCTTCCTCTTATGTTTACTTATGCTTACTTATGTAAGCAATATGTTTACTTCCTCCTGGAAATGCATTTTGCACAGATGAAGCAGCAAAGCAAGCATTCACATTTAGACATTTGCCTGATCAAAACAGCTCCCTCTGACACTGTTTTTAGCAGCACTGGCTTTCATCATACACAAAGACATACTTGATTTGGATTATAAAATTGCAACACTCACTCAGACAGAGCCCTTTCCATACTTCCCAGCTTCCGAAGTGAAGAAAAGCTATTGAAAAAAAAAGACCAGAGAGATGTAGACAGCCAAGCCTGGAGGAGAATGATGAATTTCCAAGACTAATGCTACAAATGAGGTCAAGTGCTACTGGGGATTTAGATAAAACAGCCCAAAATAGACAGTGATGCTGTTTTAAAGATGCTCCATGATCTTCTCACCTTCACGGGCTCGCAGAAGTGCCTTTCACAGCACACACAGGTACAGCAGCACCACATAAACATCACCGCATGGCCATCTGCAATGCCCTCGCCAGTACTAGGTACTGCTCGGACCAGCTCCCACACTGACTACTCTGCTCCCTACATCTGCGAGGCTGAGAGCTCTGGGCACTTGCAGTATAAACAGAGAGCCTTTGCCAACACAAGCATCACAGTGTGCAGCGCTCCAGCACTGCTGATGCAAACGAACAGTCCACTCAGAGCTCACGCATGGTATATGAGCCTTTCCTCCAGCTGGGAGCATTTGGCTTGAATGCCAGACCGTCAGGACCGGTGGATTTAAAGCAGCAGGGCACTTGATTCTAGATTCAAGACAGCATATTTTATGTATGTAGCAAACCTCCAACCCAAAGCATTGGGAATGGAGCATAAAAGGACAATGCCATGAAATATAAATATCAGACAGTCCGTGCCTTAGGAGAAAGCGACTTATTAGGCAAGAGTTTTAAACTGGGATTTAAAATGGAGAATCAAGTATGAAATAGCAGGACAGACACACAAGCAAGATGACAGGCCCTGTTCACTTCCCAGTTGAAACAATGTTGTTTACAACTTACAAGGCACTAGGAAGAAATTTCCAGGAGCCTAGTTTAACAGCACCCAGGACCATGCTCCAACATGATGCTAGCCTGGGCTACTACTGTTCTCATCCAATGATCCACAAACGTACTGGAAACGGGCCACTAAGTTTGTTCCTGCAGAACCAGGCAGTAGCACATGGAGATGCCACACGTGCTCTCCCCCAAAGCGCCAGCAGAGCGGACTCAGTGTAGCACAGGGTGGGAGCGCAGCACCAGGATACTGCACCATCCTGCTTCCCTTTCAGGAGCCAGGAGGAGCAGAACTCACTTGGATAACTGCATCAGTGCTGCTCCCTGCTGACAGTGCTGCACCAGCCTCTAATCCTGGCTGCTTCATGTCAGCTTCTTGCTTCCTATTGTTTTGAAAAAATCCAGTTCTTTATGTTATGAGGAACTTGTGTCCTGAAATATGAGTTTACAAAAAAAGGTGGTCAGTTTACAAAGGGGCAAACTCTTGAATAATCCAACAAGTGTGCAATGAAGGAAAGCGCTACAAAATTTAGTTTTATTTCTGAGGATAAGAGGACAGCTTAGCTGGTTCCCCATATTTATTCTGATATCCAAGATGGCACTTCAGGAATGTCAAGTACACTTGGGGAGGTAAAAGAGGCTACTTCCGAAAGGGGTGGGAGGAGATGGCAGACAAAAGTCTGTCCAGATTCAGGCAGAAGACAAACAGTATTGCTACACAGAAGTTAAAAAGGTATTTGCCAATGATTCTGTGAAGCTGATAAGCCTCAGATGTGAGAGATGAGTACTGAGGTATAGTCTCAATTTTGAGTGAGGAGAAGTGGAAACACAGGAAAGTGGGCCAACTACTTCAGGGCCAGACTCTGGAGAAATTTAAAATTAGTAGTCAAGCATGCAACCCATGTTGCACCCAAGAAGAGGACATACAAAATTCAAGGCCTGCTGGATGCTGAATGGACAGGTCTGGCCTTTGTGTTGACTTTCTGGCCTCCGGTCAATCATGGTCAAAACCCCTTCCCATTACTGTATTTCTATTTGGTAAAGGATTACCTAGTTAACTAGGATTGTCACAAGGATGATCTTGTGGAAAGGAGCCCTATCAAGCTTTTAAAGCACTGGTGTGCCCTGTTATTTCATGCAAGAATCTCCTTATGCTGAACAACATCCATGACAACAGGTAGGCTCTAGAGCCAAAACATCTGCTGAGAAAACCAAAGACACACAAAACATATAAAAAATTAAAGACTTGTAGAGAATGCAGCATGGATGCATTTATTATTATCATGCTCCGTGTTGGCTGCATTTAATCAACTTCATAGTTGGTTTCCATTACTGAGCACATCTTGGTTTTAGCAGCAGTTCAAAGATCGGCAATGTATTTAATGTGGTTTCCTTGTGTGCAAATGCAAGACAAGGGGCTCCCCCCAGGTTGACTGGGGAGAAAAAAAACAATGTGTAAGACAAGGTCCCCCCCCTGCGTCAACCTGTTTTCCCCCCAGTCAACAAGTAAATTTGGTAATCAATGCTTAGATGCTGTCCACACTGCAAAAAAGCACCGACTGGAACACCGCAAGCATACACTTGTACAGTGCTACTTACAGCAGCTGTCTTAGGATATTTTGCAAGGGTTGCCATGCCTGGAAGCTAATCTTTAGCATGAATCAGGTTGTATAAAGCAGCGTACAGTTGCACTTCCTAAGTGCACAGGCACAAAGATAACAGCTGCATTAACTCAGCTGGTCCTAGCTCCATCCTACAGTATATTGGCAGAAAACTAGGCAATTGCCAGGGGGTCCTTGCTTCCAGTTGGTGTATAGTGCTAGCTTCAAAGAGTCTGAGGAAGCAAGAGTACAACCATTGAAGGGACTGTCATTTGCTAGAGCTATACATTTGTACAGCACCTACGAGAATATACGAGACCAACCATTTTGGCTCCAAGTACAACCTTAGCATAAAGGGTTAAATAAAGCAGTGGCATACTGGCACCAAAATGGTTTCAGGACTAAAAAGATGAAAGATGTTATTTCATTCACTTGATGACTATTATCATTTTGCCCCTTAAGAAAGCATACCAAACATACTTAGTCAGGGTGAGGTTTAAAACTATGTAACACAGTATGAGAGTTTCTCCATGCTAGGGTTATGAGAAGTTAAGATTTTCATTCTCCACTTACTAGGAGGTATTACTCTAAGACGACAAGGAGAATGACTTAGAGATTGGATTGTAAAGAAAACCTTGGATTAAACAAGCTAGCACTCTTGAGCCAACAAGCTGTTCTTGTCATCTGCCAAGAAGAAAGTGGTCATCTGGGGCACATAAAGGATTTAGCAAGGCTGCATTTCACAGCATTGTCCTACTAATTTCTTCAACTAAATTTAGGATTTCTCTCATCAGCTGTGTTCCAGTCCATGTAAGAACATGAATTAAAGCACAGGCATCCCACTTAGTTTACCATCTTGCGAGAAACCTGGGCTTGCACAAATTGTTCTGAATAAACTTCAGAGCTGTTATGGTTGGGTTTTTTGTTTTTTGTTTTAAACTAAAACTGGGACAAACATGGAATGTAAAAAGCATCAAACGCCAAATTGTGTGCGCAAAGAGTTTATAATTGCTTCTAACCCTCAGAGAACGTTCTTGGGTGGAGTTACAGTAGTAAGACAGACATCATTAACACAGAAAAAGTCAGATCGGGAGACATGATTGTGTTTGGATTTCATCTAACCCAGCCTAGCTTCTTGGCAGCACCTTATTTTTATAGTTTTCTTCTGCAAGAGGAAGTCATTACTTGATGAGGAAAAGTTATTAGCCTTGCCTACAGTAACATGGTACTTACAAGATGTAGCTTGAACGATCTGATCTAGCCTTACTGGCCACATCAGCATAGCAAAGCAGGAAGCAAAGCACCCCCATACCCTCAGGAATCCTTATCAGACTAGAGGAGTGCCTTCACAAACCATACAGCACAATAAAAAGAGGAGACTACAGCAAAATTAACCAATCTACCAGGCTCAATATTACCTCCATTAAGCAAAATCAGTCTCATTCCCCATTGAAGATGATGAGGGCATGCTTTCTTCTTTAAGTTTTGTTAGTTCTGCTTCCAAATCCTGGCCACAGAGGACTGATGTTCAATGACGTTACAGAAGTATTTCCATGTACATGGATGCACTCAAACATCATCCTTAAAACAGTGCCAACCAAGGAGCTTTCATTACAAACAAAGTTTAGGACGATTCTTTCCATTCATTGGCAAGGCATGAGCTGGCAGCGCATGCATGCGAGCTTCACTGCTGCAATTAATTCTGATGCTTCACTACTGAGCTCTTCTCCCTCCCTTCTTCCTCGCCTTTGTTCTCAATAAGCCATGCATAGTGGAGGAGCACTGTCTGCAGTAATTTAAGCACCACAGCAAAAGCCGGAGGATTGAATCAAGCCTTTAACCAATGTGGGGGACATAAATGTTCTGTGTGTCCAAGCCAAGAACAGAAAAAGCCTAATAAATCAATAGCTCCTGTAATGCTGTGGATGAGATTGTTCTGAAGGTCTTATGCAAGGAAAGCACTTAGGTTAAAATGCCTGGACTTTGCACAGAACCCCTGTATGCTCCAAAACACCTCTTTTCCTCCCTCTTCTTCCATTCCAGTCAGCGATTCCCTAATTGCTTCAGGGGCCCAGGAGGCCCAGGGAAGGGCTGCATCTTTGTCTGGCTGCAGCAGAAGCCACTTAGTGGGGCTGGAAGTGGAGGGAGGAGGAACAAAATAAAAGCACAGGAGTTCTGCTGCGGCTTAAATTCTGGTGATTAGCTGCTCATATGACCGTAGTAGGAGGACTCTTTTCAAGGCTGCTTGAAACACCAGTTGAGAAAAAAGGAGGGAGACGCTGGAGTAGTGTATTTGCTGGGACTTGCTCACTGCCAACATTTTTTTTTTTAAAGCAAGAAAATGAAACGGCAGCAACAAGGGAGAAGAGGATGGGAAGAAGTATTCCATGCACTTTTCCAACAAGGGACTTACATATGAACCAAGTACATCCAGAGGGACTTTAGTTACCCAAAACTAGAGTCACACACACACACACACACACACACTTGCCTGCAGATGTAGTGCCACAGATAAGAAGTTAGCAAGCAAAACACAGACAGAAGAGAGTCCCAGAGATCACCAGGGGCCAGCATTGCATAGGACATTATACAACGAATGAGCAAGTTTGGGAGAGTAACCAGAAGTTAAGATGAAATTTAAGATCAAAACACTGAATCAGCAGAGAAATTTAGGGAGGCAGAATGTAACTTCCAAAGATGGAACTTGGCCAACATTTTTGCAGAATATCTTTAACTTCCTGTAAACACCACCAAAGCCTTCAGTAAGGCACAGACTGCAAGCAGTTTATGCTTCACCTGAGACTTGGCACTTCCAGTAGCAGCATGCCAGATACCACCACCCAGACACACTGTTAGGACTTGGGGAACTGCGTCACAAACTTACCCTGAACTCTCCCATCTCAACTTCTGCCCGTCTAAGACCCTCTCTCCTAACTGCTAAACTACTTGTTTACTTCACAAGTCCTCCTGATATTAGAGCAGAGATGTTGTGGCTTCAGATCACAAGAAAAAACTATTCATAGGGACAACTTAACTTGTTCACTGCTGAAAACAACTGCAGGACAGGAGCAGAGGAGAACTGGAGAAAAACAACAAAAATAAATTAGTGCTACAAGTCCATTTTAGCTTGTGTAGCTAGTATGGTCCTCCAATGCTTAAAGCCTGAAATGTGCTTTATAAGTTAGATTCAGAATGTATTATATACTCTTTCGTCTAATTAAAATTCAACCTGGTACAAGGCTGCTTGTTTGATTAAGCTTCTAAGTGTTTTACTGCCCAGATTTGAGACAACTGCATAGAAGGAAACAGACGTCTAAGTACAATTGATGAACAGGAGGAAACCAAACCAAACAACGCATGGCTCAATGCCAAACAACAACCTTGTTAGAAAACACCGTGGCCCCTGCAGTTTGTACAAGAGAAATTTGTTTCACTTGATTCAAAGCTGCATCAGGGTGCAGTACGAAGGGAATGGTTAAGGGAGCGCTGCTCCGCGTGGAATCTGAACCCGGCATGCAAGCTGCAAATCTCAGTGATCTGAGACACAATGCGTGCAAATCCCTTTATCCAATGTCCAGGGCTAATCATCAGTTGGCTAAGCCAGCCTTTTGTAAAGCCTCCTTAGCTTTATATTTGTACCACTCCTGTTTCTCAGTAATACAGCAGAGATTTCTACGAGGCTGACCCTGAATGCCTGCTCAGCAGTTCAATGAAAGAGTTTGCACTGATTGCATTTATTTATTTAATCATTTTGTATTTGTTGGCCCAAAAGAGCTACAAATCCTGTAGAATTGAGAACTTGTCTTGGCGCTGTTTTACATCCAGCTCTACTCTGAAGGGAGGGAGGGCTGGTAAACCCACCAGTGGTATTGTCCAACTTGGGAGGATGGGGAGGGTTCTCTTTGGCATCAGTACAGACTAAGGCAAGGCTCTGATGTTTTCAAATTTGTCTTGGTAAAGTGCATCCTCCTCTCTTCTCCCTTTCTTACACCAAGTCTGAAGCACTTGGAAAGTCCAACTCCATGTCAAATATAAACAAAGGTGACTGGACAGACAACCCAGGAGACCATCTCCCTTCTGCAACTACTGACAAATTTCAGGACTCCAGGAAGCTCCGTCTCCTGATGGCATTATTGATGACTGCCAATCTTACAGCAGACAAAGAATTACAAAGTTAGTTCTTGGCAGGTGACTGAAGGAGCAAGTGGAGTTTCAGAATTATTTTATTTAAAATTGTATTTGAATCTTTAAAACTGCTTCAGCAATTTTGAATAATAAATATTAAATATTTAAAAGCTCTCCAAGCATTGGACATTCACTTCCAAGGTCTGTCTAGGTATAAAAATGATCACAGTTTGAAAAACAAATAAACCAACCAGCCAACCCTGATTTAGTAGTGGAGAGGGGCCCCGGTGCGGAAGTGTGGTGCCCCTGGGACCGCCCGAGCCGGGTGCCTGCAGGTGGGTACCACCTTGGGGGGAGGGCCGCCACTGCCGCGGAGGGAAGCACCAGCCCCCCACCGCAGCCGAGGGACTGCTCCGCTTGCCTTCCCCTCCCCACTGGAGAGGCAGGTAAGTCAGCCCGTGTGTGCACAACACCAGGGTTTAATCAGCCCTAAATTGAACTGGTGTTTTTTAAAACCCACCGCTTCAATTTAGGGCCCTGTTTCATCTACACATGCCCTATGGATACTAAGAATGACAGAGGAGCTGCTGAGTGAAAAATACATTTGTGCCCTTTTGGCTTCCTTATGACGCACAGAAGGTGGCATGAAAGCTTTTCTCCTTGATCATTTTCTATTTGAGAAGAATCAAGAATATCCTTTGGCTTAGCTTGAGGATCTGAAAGGCATTAAAAGGGTATCCTGGGATGAGAAGGCTCATATAAGAATTGGGTGGTTGAAGCCTTTTTCACAGAGGCACTGGAATCACAGAGATGCATTTTTTTTAAACTAACCCCTTTCAACTGATTTGAATTAGGAGTTACTCCCCACTTCCCTCCAGGTTGTATTTGCACAGTATTTCTGGTACTATCATCCTACCAGTTCTTGACTTGTTCAGAGGCCAAAACAACCAAGATCTGTACTACTTATGGAAAACAACAACCAGCCTACCAGCCATCCGAAAGAAAATCTTCCAGTGCTTCTTTCATTTTTATTAATTGCACACGTTTTAAAGTCCTGCGCCACACATTTGGATGGAAGCCCTTTAAAAAGGATTTTCTTGAGTTTAGGAAGACTAATATCTGATTAATTTTATTTAAAAATGGACTTTGCAAGTGTAACTCTCCTTCCACAAAAGGTATTTAGAAAGAGACTAATGCTGACAAAACACTCAACTTCAAGACACCGTGAGACCTGGAGCTTTGTTAACAAGTAGGTTTAAGTCAAGCTTCCAAGAACCTATTGCCTCACATCCAGTCTTGGAAAATGCCCCACCTGGTTCTTTGCAAGGAACATTTTTTAAATAACACAGAGCACAGTTACTAGTACAGTACTTCACTTTAACCACTGGTGGTAAGAGATTTGATAGATAGTTATTATAAACTACAATGACCAGAGAGATTGCTGAAAGTCCAATAGTCTCTAGTGAGCATGGCTCACTTTTGACTGCTGAAGGAGTCAATAGTCATAAAATATGGTTACTCCCAGTGTCTATCATCACTTCAGTGACAGGAGAAACCTTGTGTAAAATTGTTTGATCATGAGGTAATTAGAAAGTTTCCACACTGATACAAGCAGATCAAATCACAACCATCTGAGCTTAACCCACATAACCACCAACACACCAAGCTGGTAGTCTTTTGGTTTCCATGCTTACTGCAACTTGGAGAGGCTGCAGGGGCTTACAAATGGCCCCCTTCATTTCCCTGCTGGCATGTCTTGCTGGCACGAAGGAGCAACAAGCCTGTAATAATCTGATTACTCCTAGCGTGGGTTTAGTCTGGAGAACTTTCATCATATGGTATTTCATAGGATAATAGAAAGTTAGGGCTGGGAGGCACCTCAGGAGGTCATCTGGTACTCAAAGCAGGACCCCCTCCCCAACTAAATCATCCCAGCTAGGTCTCAAACCCCTCCATGGATGGAGATTTCACCACCTCTGTAGGTAACCCGTTCCAGTGCTTCACCACCCTCCTAAGCGAGAGGTTTGTGTCTAATATCCAACCTACATTTCCCTTGCTGGAACCTGAGACAATTGCTCCTTGTTCTGTCATCTGACACCACTGAGAACAGTGCAGCTCTAACCTCTTTGGACCCAACAACCCTGCATGCAGGGAGGTGAAGGCTGCTATTAAATCCCTTCTCAGTCTTCTTTTCTCCAGACTAAATAAGCCCAGTTCCCTCAGCCTCTCCCAGCCCCTTAACCATTTCTGTTGCCCTCTGTCAGACTCTCTCCAACTTGTCCACATCCTTTCTGTAGTGGAGGGCCCACAACTGGACACTATTCCAGATGTGGTTGCATCAGTGCTGAATAGAGTCACTTCCCTTGATCTGCTGGCAATACTCCTACCCATGCAGCCCAGGATGCCGTTAGCCATCTTGGGAACAAGGGCACATCCTACCCATGCAGCCCAGGATGCCGTTAGCCACCTTGGGAACAAGGGCGCATTGCTGGCTCATATCCTGCTTACTGTCCACTGTAACCCCCAGGTCCTTTTCTGCAGAGCTGCTGCTTAGCCATTGGTTTACTTTGGGAAAACTCAAAAGGGCATTATAGGCACTTCAATTTTATTTTGAAAGGTACCATATCTTCTTACATACAACATGCCCCCAACTTTAATGTGCACCTTGTTTCCGAAAGGCAGATGAAAGAAAAAAAATCTCTTTGTAGTAAGTAACTGAGTCACAGCAGCTCAGGAGCTGGGCCTGCTCTTTTGTCATTTGTCAGAATCTTCTCACTGCGCGAAACCCTTCCTCCACCAACCTGCAAAGTGTTCTTCCCTGCTTTCTCCCCACATTTAACTCGGGTAACCCAATATTTGGACTCTTTCATTTGGACTCTGTCCCACAGTCTGTGTAGTTGCAGCAGGGTTTTTTTCCAAGTGACCTGAAGCTTAGCACAAGTTACTGTGCAGCAGCCTGGTATTAAAGGGAGAAAATAGGGTATTTTATAAGCAATTTCCAAGCTCACACATGTGGAAAAGTAGAACAGATCCCCTTCCCAAACTGTAAAAGTACAGTTGTGATTAACTAGTAGAGGGCTCTCCAAACTAGGTTAGATTAGGGCTGTATGTACAAGAGCAAGTCATCCCTTTAGACCCAGTCCGCTTTGTAATTTTTTTTCTTTCATTGCTAATACCCATCGGCCACTTTGGGAGAACCAATTGGCCGTTAATGCCATTTTAGAACTCCTCTGGCCACGGTTATAGAAAAAAGGTGCTTAAAATTCTGGCAGCAACTTCACACCACCACACTCAACCACACCTGAGTTGAACCAGCATTAACAAAGATATTTTTGAAAGACTTCTCCGCTGCAGACAAAGGTTGTGATGACTCTGAAAGCCACACAGCACGCGGAAGACGCATTGCGATTCTGTTTCAGGCACAAATATGAATGAAGGGACTTCCCCTCCGGCCCAGGGAAAACGCACGAGCATGAGTGTGGAACGGTACTCGGATCCCCTGGAGAAAGAGCAGGCTCAACATGAAACCCCAGGATCCTGGTTTCAAAGCTGAACGCCCATCCAAGTCAGCTAAGATTTGCTCAGTGTTGGATGCCAATGGCCTGCTTGTTCCACCACTTCCCGTCCTCACAAGAAACTGGCCCAAACTGCCGGTGTCACATTCCTGATAGGGAGAGATGGACTTAGTTGCCTTCAGTCCCTGCTGCCACCCACGTTTTCAGGGCCAGTCCCATTCTCAGTACTCCTTTTCTGGGGGAGATTTGTCAAAGTAAGCAGGGAAGGAGCTTGCAACCCCCACTATCCTTTCAGCAGCAATGGGATTCACTTGTTCCTACTGCTTTGGAGCCGCCATGGATCCACTACCTTCTCAGCAGCAAGGGAAAGCCAAGAGGAAGGCCCGCGGAGCTGAAATACTTGCTGTGCAGAAGGCAGGGATTCGCAAACTGCAGCAAGAGGAGGCAAAACGAGCTCTCCGAGGCTGCTGCCAGTTGTCTCCCCCTGCTGCCAGGCAGCCCTGCTGGGCAAAGCTCCCAGTAAAAGTTATTCAACTGCCGAGTTCAGCAATTGCCAGGCACGCCGAGAGAAGGCAGTCCTTAAAGAAAGGGGCTGAGCTCCCAAGCACCGACCCCTCAGGGCTGGGGTGAAAGGCATGTTGAGTCTACCCAAGACAGCACAATGCTATATGCCTGCCCCACCACCCCCCCCCCCCCCCCCAACTGCCGGAGAAGCTTCCGGGCTCCTTCCCTCCTGTTGCCGAAGGAACAAACTCCTGAAAACACTGACGATCCGTTAACTCGGGGCTGGGCTGGATCCGGCCCGCCAGGCACCTTCGCCGGCCTGCGGCGCCCCGCACCAAATTGTGCCCCGCCCAGCCCTTCTGCCCACGGAAATGGCAGCGAGGCACCCAACCCCAGCCTCTCCTGTTATGTCTCGCTCCCACCCTCGTGGGTGGAAGGGCCGGCCCTGCTAGCGCTGGCAACACTGCTGCTGCAGGCTTCGCAGCGTCCTGCTCCCTCCGGGAAGCAGGTGGGGCTGCAGCGGGGCGGGAGCTTGGGTGGGCAGGGTGTGAGCGTGGGGTTATGGGGACGCCACCCACACTCCCCCCATGGCGCACAGTCCCCGGGCGGGGTGGGGCGCGGCAGCATGCTGTTGCCTGGCTCCTGGATCCAGCCAGCGCTGCGAGGACATGGATCCAGACTGACATGGAGAGGCTCAGCAAATGGGCAGACAAGAACCTGATGGTGTTTAACACTGAAAAATGCAAGGTTCTCCACCTTAGGGGGAAAAACTTGCAGATCCATAGATGCTTCTCAAGCAAATCCCGGGACGTCATTCTCCCCCTGTACTCGGCCTTAGTGAGGCCGCAGCTGGAGTACTGTGTCCAGTTTTGGGCTCCACAATTCAAAAAGGATGTGGAGAAGCTTGAGAGAGTGCAGAGAAGAGCCACGCGCATGATCAGAGGTCAGGAAAACAGACCTTACGATGACAGGCTGAGAGCTATGGGGCTCTGTAGCCGGAAAAGCACAGGCTCAGGGGTGATCTGGTGGCCACCTATAAGTTTATCAGGGGTGACCACCAGTATCTGGGGAAAACTTTGTTCACCAGAGCGCCCCAAGGGATGACGAGGTCGAACGGTTATAAACTACTGCAAGACCGTTTCAGGCTGGACATAAGGAAGAATTTCTTTACTGTCCAAGCCCCCAAGGTCTGGAATAGCCTGCCATCGGAGGTGGTTCAAGCACCTACATTGAACACCTTCAAGAGTAAATTGGATGCTTATCTTGCTGGGATCCTACGATCCCAGCTGACTTCCTGCCCTTTGGGCAGGCGGCTGGACTCGATGACCTTCCGAGGTCCCTTCCAGCCCTAATGTCTATGAAAATCTATGAAACATGAAAAGGAGAAAGATAGCACACAGGGGTCTACATGTGCCATTAACGTGCTGAAAGCTTACTGCGCGTTATGTTTTCCCCGGGAGCACGTCTACATGTGCGCCTGTTGGAAGCAAATTTGCTCCCTATGGGAGCAGTTCAAGGCAGGGATACTCCTGCCTTGCTCTGCTCTCATACGGCAGCCAGGGGGAGCTCTAGGCTCCCCTGGGTGCAAGCCCCTGGCTGGCAGGGGGCTGTCCCGCCTCCATAGCAGCTGCTTCGCACCCCTGTCCTGGGCAGTTGCCTGCTGCTGGGGCAGAGGAGGATGCCCCAGCCCTCACTCAGAGATGAAAGCAAGGACCGAGCAGCAAGGGACAATGTCCCAGCCCCAGCTTCAACTGGCCAACTGCAGCGGGGGCTGGGAAGCAGGCAGCTACCCAGAGGAGGGGACAGTTCTCCTGCCCCTGCTGACTAGCCTGACTGGGAGCAATTTGCTCCTGATCAGCCATCTACCCATGCGCTACTGCCTAGTAGCTACTGAGTGGTAAATCTACTACACAGTAGAAAGCCATGCAGTAGACTAATCTACTGCATAGTAGCTGCTGTGCACGGTTACACAGTGATGCTTTGCTGCACAGTAGGTTAGTCATGGTTGATTCATCAACCATGAATCCTGAACAAACTCTTTTGAAACCTTTTAATGAATTAAAATGTTACCCAAGATATGTTCACAAATAAGATGGGAGACAGTACCTAAAATTTGTGTTGGCTTCTTTTTAAAAGTTCTCTTAACTCCTTTTCCAGCAGTTCCCTCTAAAACAACATGGGGAATTTAGATATGATGCAGCAGGAGACTGGCTTTTGCAGTGTCGACTTTCGCAAGACAACTTTTAATATTATGGATTAGCAATGACCCAACCCTTCTCTCACTGGTCATCTCACCTTTTTTAAACTGCTTTCCTCTCATTTTAAAATGGGTTCTACATCTTGCCCTCTCCGTTATGAAAACACAGGAAGGTTATGTTCTTGGCTGTGCTCCTTTAATCAACTCTCTTCTTCCTCTGGGAGATCTCTAAACTAGTTTGAGCCAGGGTCATCTGCCTGTCAGCTCTGGGCTGCACCAAGCACATGCTACTAAATACTTCCAGAGAAAAGTCTTTCTTCTAAAAGAAACATGTATTAGCCTGGAGGAACAGAATGGCAGTTATTGCCAAGATCAGAAAGCACGGGAATGACCCTTGATCCTGAACAGTCTTTTCCCTCTAAAGCTGCCTTGTTTGCGTCTTATGTCTGCCTCCTTGTGACTTAAACACTTTATCCCATGACAATGGTAGGGAACTTGTAAGAGGAAGTTTGGAGCAACTTTCCCTGGACTGGTTCTCCAGCTTTGGCTGTCTTTCAATTCCTTTCCAAACTATGAAGGAAAGGTGCTTTTGTAATGCATTTTCCATCTCTCTGGACCTTTCTCTTCTCTTCCTATTTCGGTTCTTTTTTGAGTTTCTAGGCATTTCTCCATAAACACACCAGGCAATGTAAACTGCCACATACAGCAAGTTACACAGGATGTAACATTGTGTCTGCAAAACTGAACTGCAGTTCATATTACTGTACATGTGTGAGGAATTATTGACCAGATCCATATGATTACAGCCAATACTGTGGCTTCAAAACGAGAATGATTGTGTGCAAGTAAATAACTTGTGTTACCAACATGAGGCAGTTATGATTTCCTGTTCTATAATGGCAGGGAGTGATGAACCATATGGCTTTGTCATGTGCTGACACTCTTAGCAACCTAGTCTAAAGGGAAAACAAAAATCTACAATACCACCAAAAGGTGACAAGACAGAGTCATCTAATACAATAGCCTAGAAGCTATTTAATCTCAATGCTCAGCTTGCAGGGGTAACCAACAACTTGTTAGCCCAAGTATTACCCTTTCATAGGTATCACCAGAAACAGGTGGACTAAAAATTCCTTCCCTATCTTAATAGCTCAGCTTTCACTCATCTCTTGCACTAGATCCCTGATCGAAGCCTTCCAGCTTACACACAATCCACATTTCTAACATGGAAACAGAAAACACAGTATCTTTAAGTCTTCAAGCTTCTCTCTCAGTCATAAAAAATGAGAAGTACAGAACCAAGCTCTCTTTCCTTTCCAGGTCACCTTTGGATCTGTGATGCCTTTCAATGCTATTCTAGCCATTAATCAGAGTAACATAAAGAAAAAGAATGGCAAAGAAAAAAAAGCGCAAATACTTTGAATGCTTTGGGTATTTTTACTTTTTTTATCCCAACAATGTGGCTCTGTCTTCTAGGAACAAGAGCACAGAGCCCAAATACAGTATGTCATTCTCCTATTTTCCTCCTATGGATCTCCATTTATTTTCAACCGCTCCCCTTCCACTCCCTCCAGTATCTCCTGACACAAGTTGTAGTTGGATTTTAAGCTGCAGGCAGCCAACAGGCTGACCTTTCATAACCTCTGAACAAACGGTGATGTGTCAGGATTGCTGACTCAAAAAAAGGGCATTGCAAGGCATAGAAAAACAAAACCATTTCAAACAAAGCCTACATTGAACAGAATTGCCACAAAACAGAAAAGGAAATTAAGTCTATACTTCTATACTTGTTTTTTTTGTGCGGGGGGGGGGGAGGAAGGGGGGAGGGGGCGGGGAAATCCTTGTTCAATCTCACATGAACCAATACATATGAAATATTACTAATGCTATGGAGAGTGAAAAAAGTTTAGCTACTTCAGAAACTACTTAATCTACATCTAGTTTTTGGAAGACAGACTTGACATAAAAGCAGCAGCATCTGCTATTTTTTTGGTTCAAACAGCCAGTTTCAAGTTTGCCCATAAAGAGTGCTTGTAAAACAGATACACACAAGGTGGAAGTCAGGGGCATATTTTGGTTTTGAAGAGCAAGGACTTATTGCACAAGCCACATACATGGTTCATGCTGTAAACAGTCCTAAAGGCTGTCAGTCCTATTACTTCCTCTGGGCTTTCTGGAGGTTACAGCAGTGTTTTGTATCTTTTCAGGTTCTGAAGCGCTCTGTCCTGTTTAAAGGCACCAACTCCACATCACGGCAT
Organism: Alligator sinensis; assembly: GCF_000455745.1. Taxonomy (NCBI): domain Eukaryota; kingdom Metazoa; phylum Chordata; order Crocodylia; family Alligatoridae; genus Alligator; species Alligator sinensis. The sequence continues at coordinate 438,838 of NW_005842097.1, read as the reverse complement.
TGTGGACTGCTGTAGGGAAGTCCTTCCTGGGGGCTTTGAAGTCAAAGTTGCTTGCTATAACTGCAGCAGCTCTAATGGGCTGCTCAAAGGACAAGGGGCTTTTGTAGTAGAAATCATTTCCAATCACTCAACCAAACAAAAACACAGCTTTCCTGCGCGTACAAGGAACCTCCGACATCACGACCAAGCCACCTACCTACATACAAAGAACTGAACAAGTGCTCTTAAACACCAGCTGGTTGTCTAGTTTTTAAATACTCTCTTTCAAGTTAGGCAGATTCAAGAGATTTAGACTTGGAACATTACAATATCACAGGTCCAAAGAGGGGGCCAAAAAAAGTGACACAGTTACAGAAGGCAAAGAACATAAGAGCAAATTTAAATTTGGTTTCTCTGGTCCTAGCTATAAAAAAAAAAAAAAAATAGCAACTAGCAAACAGAATTTTAATAAGACAATTGTCAATGCTGGGAACAGAGCCTGACAAAAATGCTGAGCTTTTTTAAGCATTCATTGCCCATCACGAGTCTGTCTAGCAAAATCAGCCACACTCAACAACTAGATACGGGGAGGGTGGAAGGAACAAAACAAAACGCAACATACTGTTTCAGGAGGAGGCAAGAAGGAAGTTTCCATGCTGGTTCGGAAGTAAAAGAAGGAATGCTCAGTCTAAACCCAGCGTCAATCTCTAGCTCGAACATGCTGTACTTCAGAATAACGGTAGTGGAGCCTGGCTCCAGCCGTGTTAGGCTGAATTCACAGTAATCACTGTAATATGAAGCAGGAGGACCCTGGGTATGTTGGCAAGAGCCCTGGGTGGATGTTCTAGAAAGCAAAAGCAACAGAAAACAAGTGATCTGTGCTTGTCACATGAATGCTTTGTAACAGAGTTACTGAGCCCACTAAAAATATTTCCAGTCACTGAATCAGGCAGGAAGACATTTGCAGTTAGCTTCTTGCTCAATAAAGCAAGGAGAAAAAAGTATTTCCACTTGACCTGAACGTGATCAAGGCAGTTACAAAAAAGAACAGATAAAGGAGACCCCCTTTTTGTTGAAGCCTAAAGGCACTGTCGAACAATTGAGAGTACAGGACTAGAAGCCAGGAATGCTCGTCTTGCAACAAATCACAACCTCTCCAAGTTTCTATTAAGTGGCGTAAGGGGAATTTTTTTACTTTGGAGATTCTCTCATATAGACATGAGAAACAAGTAAATTCAGCAACTGCGAAGCAACGGACAGCACAGAAAGCTTGTGGATTTATGTGGCCACAGACAAGGCAAATAAAACAACTATGAACCTCTTTTGTCAGCAGAGAAGTTATTTTAAAACAAGGATCGAAAATAAATTTCGGAGTGGCCAGGGAAATGAATGGAAGCATGAGACTGGCTAAAAACAGATTCTCTGATCACCTTGGTTTTAGTAATTTATTCTGTGGATGGACAGAGTTGTGCAGCATTTCTGCTAATTATGCGTTTTTCATTAAAGTTAAGAATTACACTGACATGGCTCTGGGACTGTTTCTTCTGTCCAGTCTTCCTCATCTAGAAGCCCTGCATACTTGATTGCGAGGAAGTAAGGAATACAGATCCTGAGCGCTCCTGATAAGATGGGAAGGAGGTGATCTTCCCTGAAGTGAGACCTGGATTGGGCATTTTGCATCTGTTGGGGTGCTATTAGCTGAAAGCTAAGCAATTCTGACCTATGTTAAGAGGCACCCAATTAAGAGGCTCAATTACAAGAGGGTATTCCCACAAAATATCTTCGCTATTAAGTATACATACTGCTAAGAAGGAAGTTAATTTATGGGCT